>NW_015538011.1:728001-728757 GCF_001515605.1 Sinocyclocheilus anshuiensis
CAAGCTTTTTTCAAGATAAATTTAGATGTCTTTCCAAAAAAGGACACTTAGAAACTCCAAAAGGACACCAAAGAAGAGCCCATATGAGCACATATGAAAGAAAAACAAAATCAGAATTTTATAGTATGTGTACAGTGCAACAGCAAAGAGCTTTTTTACATTTTAGAGAAGTCAAGTTGCGAAACCGAACAGGACCACATGGAGATGCCAAAAAAAAACTAAACCAACCGCCTGCTGACTGCATTTATATATCTACTACAGTACACGGATCCATTCAGAATAACTAATTACAGCAACATAAACATGACAAATCAAAACATTATCGTGAATGTGTGTGGAAACAACGTGAGTGTATGGAAATGTCTGTGCCTGTGCATAAATAATAACGGACTCATGCGTGCTTACTGTACTGTACGACTCCTGTACGCCACCGCAATTGTCTTTACCTTGATTGCAGTCTTCATCCATCAAAACTTTACTAGCGAGACTGGTTATCCAGTCGAGAAAACGTAGTTTGCGTCTCATTTGGCCATACAGCGGTGGGATGTGTTGACAATCCGTTCAGTAATGTACGTGTGAGGGCTCGTGCTCGTCAAGAGACAATCACAGAATATGACAGAGATCGTGTTTAAAAGCGAAACACACTGGAATGAATAATTCACTGAAAACGCAACACGAGTCTGTTTTCTCTGCAATCTCTGATGTAATCAGCCTGGTTTCCTTTATATTAGCGCTGTTTTGGACGGATTGTTTGAA
>NW_015538011.1:729538-730330 GCF_001515605.1 Sinocyclocheilus anshuiensis
TTATAAGGAGCCCAAATATGCACATATGAAAGAAAAAAATCAGAATTTTATAGCACGTGTACAGTGTAACAGCAAAGAACTTTTTTACATTTTAGAGAAGTCAAGTTGCGAAACCGAACAGGACCACATGGAGATGCCAAAAAAAAACTAAACCAACCGCCTGCTGACTGCATTTATATATCTACTACAGTACACGGATCCATTCAGAATAACTAATTACAGCAACATAAACATGACAAATCAAAACATTATCGTGAATGTGTGTGGAAACAACGTGAGTGTATGGAAATGTCTGTGCCTGTGCATAAATAATAACGGACTCATGCGTGCTTACTGTACTGTACGACTCCTGTACGCCACCGCAATTGTCTTTACCTTGATTGCAGTCTTCATCCATCAAAACTTTACTAGCGAGACACTGGTTATCCAGTCGAGAAAACATAGTTTGCATCTCATCTGGCCATACAGCGGTGGGATGTGTTGACAATCCGTTCAGTCTGTACTTCACACAGCGCGCATGACGTGTGCGAGCTCGCACTCTTCAGAGACAATCACAGAATATGACAGAGCTCGTGTTTTAAAGCTAAACACACTGGAATGAATAATTCACTTAAAACGCAACGCGTCTCTGTTCTCTCTGCAATCTCTGATGTAATCAGCCTGGTTTCCTTTATAGTAGCACTGTTTTGGACGGATTGTTTGAATGCATTCGCTTACCTGGATCATTGGACTGAAAACTTTCCCGGAGTTTAGCAGCTTAAAATGACCTAATAGAAAGCAGAGGAGCAAAAT
>NW_015538011.1:731328-750437 GCF_001515605.1 Sinocyclocheilus anshuiensis
TTATAAGGAGCCCAAATATGCACATATGAAAGAAAAAAATCAGAATTTTATAGCACGTGTACAGTGTAACAGCAAAGAACTTTTTTACATTTTAGAGAAGTCAAGTTGCGAAACCGAACAGGACCACATGGAGATGCCAAAAAAAAACTAAACCAACCGCCTGCTGACTGCATTTATATATCTACTACAGTACACGGATCCATTCAGAATAACTAATTACAGCAACATAAACATGACAAATCAAAACATTATCGTGAATGTGTGTGGAAACAACGTGAGTGTATGGAAATGTCTGTGCCTGTGCATAAATAATAACGGACTCATGCGTGCTTACTGTACTGTACGACTCCTGTACGCCACCGCAATTGTCTTTACCTTGATTGCAGTCTTCATCCATTAAAACTTTACTAGTGAGACTGGTTATCAAGTCGAGAAACCATAGTTTGCATCTCATCTGGCGATACAGCGGTGGGATGTGTTGACAATCCGTTCAGTCTGTACTTCACACAGCGCGACGTGTGAGGGCTCGCGCTCTTCAGAGACAATCTCAGATGACAGAGCTTGTGTTTAAAGCGAAACACACTGGAATGAATAATTCACTTAAAACGCAACGTGAGTCTCTGTTCTCTCTGCGATCTCTGATGTAATCAGCCTGGTTTCCTTTATAGTAGCACTGTTTTGGACGGATTGTTTGAATGCATTCGCTTACCTGGATCATTGGACTGAAAACTTTCCCGGAGTTTAGCAGCTTAAAATGACCTAATAGCAAGCAGAGTAGCAAAATTGGGTTAAAGGGTTAGAATAGAAATTGTGCTTCAGTAATTTTGTGTTAATTGCGCAAAATTATTTTAACACGTTAAGGATTGTAAAATTAATCGCATGCGTTAACGATGACAGCCCTACTTTTAAATAATAAATTATTTGTGTTGACCAGTAATTGATTTCTGATTTCCACTATGACACACCAGCTTCCTCCTTTTTTTTCAGCTGGCCGCTCTGACCGAGCCCAGATGCGTGCTGAACTCACTAAGATCAATTCCGTCATCAGCGAACACACCAGCAACCTCTCGCCCTATCAGTTCCTCACAGCCTTTTCACAGCTCATCTCCCGAATCTGCCACTCCAACAATGAAGTCTTTGCTGTGCTGATGGAGATTGTGGCCAAAGTTTTCTTAGCTTACCCACAGCAAGCTATGTGGATGATGACTGCTGTGTCAAAGGTCAGACACCTTAGACACATCTACAACCATAAATAGTGTCTTTTCACGGATATAAACTGTTTAATGTATGTGCTTTTTTCATTTTTTTTTTTTTAGTCCTCCTATCCGACCCGAATGAACAGATGTAAGGAGATCCTGAAGAAGGCCGTCAGTCTAAATGAGTCATTTGGGAAATTTATCGGAGATGCCAACAGACTGACTGACAAGCTGGTGGAGCTCGGCAATAAACCAGTAGGACAAGACTGTACCGCTAACAAGAAAATAATATTTTGATTTCCATGGAAACTGCTTTTATGCATTTATTCTTAATCTTTACTATTCCCTAACTTTCTGCTTAGCATTCATTTTAAACTCAGTTGGTTCTAAAATGACTGTTGCATGCAGTCAGACTGTGTTTTTGTTTAATTGTGTAGGTGGATGGGAACAGCAGCACCCTCAGCATGAGCGTACACTTCAAAATGCTGAAGAAACTGGTGGAAGAGCCTACCTTCAGTCAGATCCTGATCCCCCTGCAGTCTGTCCTTATACCCACCCTGCCTTCCACTGGCGGAGCCAACCCCAAACACGATGCCTTTCCAGGACACTGGGTCTACCTCGGTGGCTTTGATGACACAGTCAGTCCCGCCTGTTTCACCATACACCAGTTTTTGAGCACATAATGCATCACTCTCATTTCAGATGATACTTTATTCATGATTCATCATTACACATTTCATTTAATCAAGGTGGAGATCTTGGCATCCTTGCAGAAGCCTAAAAAGATCTCGCTCAAGGGCTCTGATGGAAAGTTCTACACCATGATGTGCAAACCTAAAGATGACCTGAGGAAAGATTGCAGGCTGATGGAGTTCAACTGTCTCATTAATAAGGTACTAGAGATGTGCTGTTCACTAAATACCTGAATGATGAACTGCATTTTCCTGAGAACTTGCCTAATAAAAATGTGCCTTTGTTAGTCTTTGAGGAAAGATGCGGAGTCTAGACGGAGGGATTTGCACATTCGGACATATGCAGTCATCCCTCTAAATGAAGAGTGCGGCATAATCGAGTGGGTCAACAACACGGCGGGTGTACGCCACATCCTCACAAAGCTGTATAAAGAGAAAGGTGTGCTGATTTCATAGCCTTGATTTCTTGTCAGGATATACAGTGTATGTCATAATAGAGTAATGTTATGAGTTGCATAATATCCTGACACAGATCGTAAAATAAAAGCTTGTATCACTCTGAAGTGATTTATTTTGTGGTAATGATCAGTTTACAGTTGTTATCACCAAATAAATAAACATAGGCCTACTGCCATTCAAAAGTTTGGGTCAGTAAGATTTTTTTTTTTTTTGGCAAGATGCATTAAATTGATCAAAAAAGGCAGCAAAGACATTTATAATGTTCCAAAAGATTTCTGTTTCACATAAATGCTGTTTTTTTAAACTTTCCATTCATCAAAGAATCCTGGAAAAAAAATGATTTCCACAAAAAAGTATTAAGTAGCACCGTTTTCAACAATGATAATAAGAAGAAATGTTTCTTGAGCAGCAAATCAGCATATTAGATTGATTTCTGAAGGATCATGTGACACTGAAGACTGGAGTAATGATGCTGAAAATTCAGTTTTGCCATCACAGGAATAATTTACATTTTAAAATATATTCAAATAGAAAACATTTATTTTAAATCATAATAATGTTTCACAACATTTCTGTTTTAATAAATTTTTATTGACCCCAAACTTCTGAACGGTAGTGTACTGTATATAAACATGAAATATTGATTAACCAATCAGAATCAATTCTAGAGAGCGTTAAGCATGCTGCTTTAAAAATTTTAAGCATACTGGGTGTTATTTTCAGGCTGTTTTCAATTCCCATATTTTTAGTGAAATTGGTCTAAATTGAGTTAAAGTGGTGTATTTGTTTTTTGAACAGGGATCTATGTCAGTGGGACAGAGCTGCGAAAGCTGATTTTGCCAAAAACAGCATCTTTTCAGGAGAAGCTAAAGCTGCACAAAGATGTGCTGTGTGCCAGACACCCACCAGTTTTTCATGAGTGGTTCCTACAGACGTTTCCTGATCCCACCTCTTGGTATATATATTACAGGCTTTCAGTGTTCATATTCATAATATTTTTGCACAGTAATATGCTAAATGCTTCTTAGTGTTTGCTATTAAGGTGAGTTTTGAGTAATTCATTAGGAAAGCACTTACTTGAACATCTTTGCACATGGGGCAAATGTGGCATTTCACAGGTACAACAGCAGGTCTGCTTACTGTCGCTCTACTGCAGTCATGTCTATGGTGGGCTATATTCTTGGACTTGGCGATCGCCATGGAGAAAACATTTTGTTTGACTCCCTAACTGGCGAGTGTGTCCATGTGGATTTCAACTGCCTCTTCAACAAGGTTTGAGATGAATGAGGATTGTGACAGTTTTATTACTCCCTATACTTGATATCTTTGGGTAACTGAAAAATAAATGTGTTTTTGGTGCTTAAGGGGGAGACATTTGATGTTCCTGAGGTGGTTCCCTTCCGGCTCACTCAGAACATGGTTCATGCGATGGGGCCGATGGGCACAGAGGGCCTGTTCAGACAGGCCTGTGAAGTCACACTCAGACTTATGAGGGACCAGAGAGAGCCACTCATGAGGTGAACATCTCTGAACTTACACAGGCAGACAAAATTCCACTACTGTTCAAAAGTTTGTGGTCGGTAAGATAAAAAAAAAAAAAAGAGATTTTTTAAAATAAGTTTCGTATGCTCACCAAGGCTGCATTTATTTGATTAAAAATACAGTACTAACAGTAATATGCTGAAATATTATAATTAAAAAATATATATATTTTAAAATCTAACTTTTTGCTGTGATGGCAAAACTGAATTTTCAGCAGCCGTTACTCCAGTCTTCAGTGTCACATGATCCTTCAGAAATCATTCGAAAATTATTTGGTGTTCAAGGAACATTTATTATTATCAATGTTGAAAACTGTTGTGCTCTTTAATATTTTTTATGGAAACTTTGATAAATAGAAAGTTCAAAAGATCAGCCTTTATTTGAAATGGAAACAAAATTTACTGTCGCTTTTGATCAAAATTAAAGTTAACAAAAGTATTAATTTCTTTCGAAATAAAAACATAACCCCTATGACCCCTAACTTTGAACGATACGATGCAGGAACATACATATCAATGTCACTTTAGTTGATCTTACTAATTACTCTTACTACTACTAGATGTTTGTCTATTTTTTTTCTTTTTTGGTATATTATTTATCAAGGGTTAGAGGATTGACCAGTATTATTTTTATGACTGTTACAGATAAAGATTATGTTTATGTGTCTAACCTGAACTGTATTTTAATCCATTTTCTTTCTGTTATTTTAATAACAGGACTAATCATTGGACTACAACAACCAAAGCAAAATATACAATATGAATATTTTAAATATTTTTTATTAATTTGTAACATTGTAAAATATTTTTTTTGGCAATGTAAATAATCACTTTTGAGCTTAAAATGCAATGCATTCCTCACTTGTAAATAAGTAATCTACTTTACCTCTGAACACTGTTATTTCCTGTTGAATGCCCGGTTGTGTAATGGCATTGTTGAATGATATTCCTTATAGACCCACAAAATAGAGCACTTAGTAGTAGACCTGATACTGAAGTAGAAATGCATGAATACTGAAGAAAAACTGTTCTATGCGGGGTGTGTTCGATTTGCGTAATGAGTTTAACATTTCATACAGTATTTGTATAATACTTAAAATTTCATGATGTCTTTTTATTCCTTTTAACCAGTGTTTTAAAAACATTCCTGCATGATCCTTTGGTAGAATGGAGTAAACCTGTCAAGGGTTCCTCTAAGACACAAGTCAATGAATCTGGAGAGATCCTCAATGAGAAGGTTAGTTACTTCAGCCTGAATGAAGATGCTTGTCTGTCATATGTGCTTATATATTCAGCTAAGCAGGCTTGAATTATGAGTGAACATAAGGAATTATGGTTCGAAGTTAGAATACACTTGCTTGTCAGTGCCTCATCTTTATATGCAATTTGAGCTGTTGCATTTTACTGTCGATTAAGTAATGAGCTTAAATAATAGTTGTAAATAGCCATAATTTGGTTTTGTTCCACTCTAGGCTAAGACTCATGTTCTGGACATAGACCAGCGTCTTCAGGGAGTGATCAAGAACAGGAATAAAGTGATGGGCCTGCCTCTGTCTATTGAGGGCCATGCACACTATCTCATTCAAGAAGCCACGGATGATAACCTCCTGTGCCTTATGTACCTTGGATGGGGTCCTTATCTGTGATCAACATTTGCACTTCAGAGTTGGAGAACATAATATTTCTGTTTAGTTCTGAACTTTTTCTTTTTTTTCTAAAAACTGTTGTCTCTTGTTTTCAGTGTTCCTCAGAAGTTTAATAAAATTTCAAATTTCAAGAATGCAACTTCATTCTTATGTGTTTTGATTTACAAGTAAAATATTAACATTAGTGTCATAGTACAAGCAAACATTGAGCATTAGCTTTGTTTTGGCACTAATTATTGAAAATTATTCTACGGATTCAAATAGCTATTATTGTGGCTTTAAGTTGAGTGAAGTGGCTTTAATGGAATTAGTGGTTTGTGATGCACCGGTTTTCTTATATTTATTTTTTTAGGGGAATATATTGCTAATATTCGTCTCTCAGTTTGAGCTGAGCCTGGAGGCTTTATATTTCACAACCAGAGATGTTATGAAAGCCCTGCGGTGATATTTCAGTGTCCACAGGGTGTGAAAACGTTCCGCGCTCGTTGTCTCCAGGCTTATGATCAGCGAGTGATGATGCTGTGTTGTGAGCGTTATTCTGTCTTCTGATTGGCTATCGTAATTATCTCCACACGCGCGCTGACAGCCAGAGCGTCCCATCTTGTCGCGCTTGTCAGCCACCAGTCCAGCTCCCGCCAAACGCCTTTCGTTACAATCTGCTTCAGGTATGTATTAAAATGACCGCCGAAATGACGTGCCATTCGAATTCATTCATTTATTAGAATTCAGTGGACTTTGTTTTAAGCAAAAACGTGTGTATCAAGGCGTTGCTCAAATTAAATCGAACGACGAATTGCAAGCCAGTGGGGCTAGAGTACGTTACAAACAGGAGTTATTCCTAAATATAAAATCAATGGAATTTTGTTTTTGTGAGGCTTTTCGCGATTGGCTCATTACCGGTAGTATGACCTGTTGTTTATTTCAAATTGTAGAGCCATATAATGCTCAATCTGGTCATAATATTCATGTGTGACCTATTTTATAAGCTATACAGATTGTCCTTGTGTTATCAGATTTGAGTTTCAGTTAAATGATATCAGTATCAAACGAAGTGCACAATAGGCAATTGTTACATCCCGTTTTTCTTACTACAAATCAACCTTTTTGTAGTCATCTTTTGCTTTAAAATATACTTTACAATAGCTGTGTAGTATAAATATTTACATTGTAGCAACTGTGGTATAAATAGTTACATAATACTGGACCATTGAATTTATTTAAATACAAGAAGTATTACACTTTTCCCTATTAGGTCAAATAATATTGTTACTGTTTATTACTGAATAGTTTTCACATATGTGCGGCAATGAATCTTTTAGCTGTCAGGAATAATATAAAACACAAATGTGGAATAACAATTGTAAAATGAGTAAAATCCCTTTTAAATGAATATTGTTCAGCTGATAAGAGCAGTCTTCTCATTTTTTTTTTCTGAAATAATGTTCATTACTTGTTTTGAAGATTCATTTATTGTGAATTTCTGTTGCATATAGAAATTTCTCACTGATCTCATAGCCAGTTTAACGTGTAGATTCAAAAGCATCAAAAATGAAAGCAAAACATTAGATATATAAAAATGTTTATTTTCTTATATTTTAAATAAGGTGTATTAAATGCTGTGCATTTTAACAGTTTTTTTTTTTTTTTTAATGTTCTTAATCTTGTTCAGGTTTGAGTAGGGTTGCCAAATTCCAGGAATTTTCAAGACTGGAAACTTTCTATGGGAATTAATGGGAATATATGGGAATTAACGGGAATTTGTGGGAATAAACTGGAAATTTGCAAAATTGCAGGAACTGGGGACTGAAATGTAGTTGAGAAAAAATCTTGCAGCATAATCTTGGTTAAAACAACCTGATTTAATGCAATTTCAGTTTATTTTCTACCCTACACATTGCTCAATCGCATGCACACAGCACACTGCTTACTGCAGGGCTATTGAGGCCACACACCCTACATGCACCGTGCTTTCCTCCATAACATGAACGGATCATTTCTTAAATCCTGCACACAAAATATCAAAATGTCCATCTTGGTAAGTATTCATGTACATTACATGAATATTACAAAAAACAATTGTTTAAAACTTCCTTGTGCTGTGTGTAATATAATGTGCAACTAAATTAGGCTATACCATTGAAAAAACAAATACACTGACTGAACAAACCATAGACTGGAACAAATATTTAGGTGAGATAATAATAAAACAGAACTCTAAAAATGGCCCTCCCCCACACACAATCCCATCTAAGTTTTGATATTCTAAATATATTTGATCTATGGGATTCAAGTTTAACTAGTAAACACCAAAAAGTGTTTTTACAGTAGCTAGCTAGCCAGTAAATCAAGATATGAAAAATCTAAGCGAGTTAGCACTATTTCATTGACAATTTATGAGGTATAAACTAGCTCAAGCTGTGATGCTCTTTCTGCTAGCCAGTTTTCTGTTATACAGAAGTACAGTACTGGTCAAAAGTTTGGAAACATTAGTATTTTAATGTTTCAAACATTGCATATCTTTTGCTCATTAAGCCTTAATTTATTTGATCAAAAATACAGAACAAAACGGTAATATTGCGCAGTATTACTGGTATTACAATTTAAAATAATGGTTTTCGGGTTTTTATATACTTTAAAATATAATGTATTTCTGTGATGCAAAGCTGAATTTTGAACATCATTACTCCAGTCTTCAGTGTCACATGATTCTTCAGAAATCATTATAATATACTTATTTATAATAAATTTTGGAAACAGTTGTGCTGTTTAATTTTTTTTTTATGAACTGATTCTTTTTTCAGGATTCTTTGATGAATAAAGAGTTAAAAAAAAAAGAACAGCATTTATTTAAAATAGAAATCCTTTTTTAACAATACACTACCATTCAAAAGTTTGGGGTTAGTATCTTTTCTCTTTTTTTGAAATAAATTAATACTTTTATTCAACAAGGATGTGTTAAATTAATAAAAAGTGTATTATTGTAAGTGTATTATACAGTAAAGACTGTATGTGTATTATTGTAGGTGTAGTAAATGCACTACATCTGAAAGCTCGTAATGGAGATTTACTACTAATCACAGAACCGCTTTACTGATGAGATGCACACTTATTTATAATCAATTTTGGAAACAGTTGTGCTGTTTAAAATTCTTTTTTCAGGATTCTTTAATGAACAAAGAGTTAAAAAAAGAACAGCGTTTATTTAAAATAGAAATCCTTTTTTAACAATACACTACCATTCAAAAGTTCGGGGTCAGTATCTTTTCTCTTTTTTTTAATTAAATTTCATTCATTCATATTCAACAAGGATGTGTTAAATGAATAAAAAGTAATAGTAAAGACTTATATTGTTAGAAAATATTTCTATTTTGAATAAACACTGTTCACAAGTTTTTATTCATCAATAAAAAAAGATTTCTATTTTGAATAAACACTGTTCACAAGTTTTCATTCATCTATAAATCCTAAAAAAGCATCACTGATTTCCCCCAAAATCCAAAAATTTCATTTGTATTAAAATTTGTATTAGTTTGCATGCATGTGAGCCTATGATCAAACAAAATGTTTATATTTATGTTTGTATATGATAGTTTTATAATTTTCCCCAAATTTTCAATGAATTCCTATAAATTCCCATAAATTCTTGGTAAATTTCAAACTTGGAATATTTCCAAAATTCCCCAGACGAAGTTCCCATGGAAGGTTTCCGAAAATTTTCCACCCCTTTGCAACCCTAGGTTTGAGTGATAAAGGATGAAATAGTAGACACATTTATGATTAAAGTACAATATAACATTGTAAAATATTTGAAAAATGAAATAAAAATCATAACAAATCCTCCTATATTTACTGTATCCTGCATTTGTCTCGTATCTAGTTACAGTTATGTGTATGAAAACATGGAGCTGTCAAAGAGTGAAGATTCTTCAGTTGATCGGAAGAGGTCAAGTAAGGCACATGGCCGGAGTAAGTGGCCTGAAGAGCACAAATCTCAAACCACCACTAAGAATGGATTTGTAAATACACACAGTACTGATGAAAGCCCATCCTCACTGCCTGTGCCAGACACTCTGGACATACTGTCTCCAGGGGTTAGTGACACGCTCTCAGAAGGTCATAGGCAGTTCCTTGGCTCTTTTAGAAGAAGCATAACCCATGACTGTGTGAGAGGAACGGGACAGCAGCAAGCTGTGAGCCCTGTGTACAAAGATGGGACCAACTGGCACCATCACCATAAGCTGGTGACCAGTGTCAGCTTTTCAGGATTCGAGGCGCCTCTAAGGTTGCTTCGTGAGAATCGAGATACATCTGGCAGCAGTCATGAAATCATTGATTACCGTAACCTAACACCTCAAGTGCCCTTTGTGCCCTGCATAGCCAAATTCATTCCTAAAAAGAGGATCTCCCTGAGGAAACCTAGAAAGGCCATTAAGGACTTGTTTGTTCACAATAGACACAAACATGAGAAAGCTATGTCACCAAGTACACCATGTCATATTGCAGGTGAGAATGTTCCAACATTGAAACGGACGGGGAAGACGGTAAGGCACCGAGAACGTACCACTGTAGGTAACAGATATAATGATGAACTCAGTGAGACTCCCTCCGATTCTTCCAGTGAATGTTGTGCTAATGTCTGTGAGGATGCTGCTTCATTAAAAAGCTTTGGATCTCAGTCTGGTTGTGGTGAGATATTTGCTGATGAACTTGTATCACCTGAGGGGGTCCTTAGCCCTGAGCATCACAAAGTTGCCTGTGAACATCTGAGGCAAAGCCCTACTACAACAGGTTTCCAGGGAGGCAAGGAGTGTCTGGCTTCTCCAGCGCACGCTGAGGTCCTAGACATGTTTGGGTTGTGGGAAACTCTAAACAGAACTTTGCTTCTAGGGCAAAGTTCAAAAGCAACAGGACATGCAACAAAATCCACAACCCCTATCACAAAATCTCCTTCCACAACCAAGTCTGAAGATGAAACAACAAATACACCACAACCTGTAGAGTCCGAGATCAGGGAATTTAAAACTGATGTGATAAAACCCAAAAGTGATAACCAAGGGAACACCAGTGATGAGGGCTACTGTGATTATGTTTCTCCTGGTTTTGAGGACCACAGCAGAAGTTCCCACACTCCAGTGCATTCCATTAAGTTCCCTAGGGACACGTACAGTAGAGATGCTCTTTATGAGCTATTCTGTGACCCCAGCAAGGCAGAGATGACCTCGATCTTTAATGATGAGATCAATCTAACAGACAGCATTGTTGGCCAGTGCAGTGATCTTCCATTATCCATGTACAGCTTCCATGTTGGAGCAGAGGAGAATCTTGCCCCACCTTTGGCTCAGGACTTTGTTGGTCAAGAGCTTCTGCAAAGTAAATGGATGGGGAAGGATTGCTTACTAAAGCTTTGTGACACTGAGATATCTATGGCTATGGGTATAGTTAATTGGCTAAAGCATAGGACTGACAATAGCAACCCAACAGAGTTGAGATCTTCACAAATTAGCAGTGAAGAAACAAGAGATGAATGTCTGAGATGCAAAACCCAGTCAGCAGAGAGTAGGAAATCAACAAAAGGATCAAGAACTGTTAACGGTAGAGGAGACACAGCTGATTTCAAAGAGTCAAGTCAGAAAAGCGTTGGTGTTCTGCCTTCAAAATATGATGCAAACACAGTGATGTCAACCTTGGCCTCTCCAGAGAGCCAACCCAAGACCCCAATGAGTGGTGTGTGTTTCAGGATATTCAATATCGACTCTCCTAAAACTCCAGCTGGAGATTTGCAGTCCCCAGTGGTAAGCTCTCCTGGTTCTGGGACAAGGTCTTTGTTTGTGTTGGCCATAAACAAGGATTCTCTTTGTGAATCTTGCAAGAGTTCCCTGAAAAATGGAGTGAAAGATCTGCACCTGTGCCGTTCTTGTATGTCCCTCATTGAGCACATCAAGACTTCAGACCTTTGGGGCCATGCCAGTCTTCCTAGGTCCACTCCAACTCCACAGCCAATAACCAGAGACCTACTCTCTCCAGCCAGCACCTGCGGGATAAGTAGTGACATCAGTCTAGCTTCTCTTGTTGAGCAGTGTGCAAGTCAGTTGTCTTCTATGAAAATCAACTTTACTCAAGCTCACTCAAGCTGTGAGATAAGAGATATCCTTGTACCTGAGCAAGGGGTAAAAAGGAACAAAGAACACTCTCAAAAATACATAAAGAAAAAGAAAAGGCCAGTGGCAACTTCTGAGAGAAGCTTGCATGATAGACATCACTTGAGGAAGTCCAACTTTTCTGAAGATGTGAAACCTTCCCTTTTGGAGACTAAGGGACTTGTCACTACCAATGGTTCTGATGATTTGGTGTTAGAAACTTACGGTCCATGTGACGTTGAATCTGGTGATGCAGACGTATCTCAAGCTACCAGGCCTACATCTCTTCCTCTCATGGCCTCTGCCTCTTCAGATTTTCTTTGCAGAGAGGACCACCACATACACCATTTGAATAAGATGGAAGAGGGAAACCCATCCAAAAAGAAGCACAGATTACGGCATCACAGGAAGTCTGCTATGAATAGTGAGGGATCATGCAGTGTCTTTCCAGGGGATAGAAAAGTAGAAAGCAGATGCAGAATGAAGAAGTGAAACAGGTGCTGGATTTTTCTAATCAAGAGTTAGCACATATTTGCACAATTATATCATTTCATTTGATGTCAGCGCAGTCCCATCCATCCATCCATCCATCCAATCATCCATCCATCAATCCATGTCTAGCTGTTTGTCATCTGTTGTGGTAATGTAACATTGTCTAAAATGTTTAGACAAATATTTGTTAAAATGGACATTTTTAATTAAATATTAGACAATAAGTATAATACAATGATTGTAATATGCAGTCTAAAATATATTTAAACACTTGCCACACTGCAGGACGCTACCACTGTTTCATGTCATGTTGATTATCCAGTTCATTTTCTTTTTAAAATATGTTTGCATTATTTATTTGCTTTTTAATGTATCTTTCCAAATCACTGTAATCTTATTGCAAGAAAAATAGAGCTAAGAAAAGTTTCATTATTAATGACTGTAGGGGTGCTTGAGAAGCACCTGTGCTATAGTGAGGCCTCAGAGGAAACATGTCGCTTAGTCCTTCATCCTGCTGTCAAATTCTCACATGCCTTGCAGGTATACTCACAGCAAGCACGTTCTCCTTCAGTTCACTCACAAACAATGGCAAGAGGTGAAATTGGCATGCTATACTGTAACAGGCTGTCAATTGCAGCAGCAGAGCATTATGCAGTAAAAAAAAATACAATAGGAAAATCGGAAAGGTTTAACAGCATAATACTTCATATATTCTTATGTTTAGTCTTTTAAAAGCATTTTCAAAGTAGTATATTTAGAGTCTTTTTAAACTGCCAGTCATTAGTGCACATTTTTGCTGATCAGTGCCTTTAAAACCTCTTCTTTAATTACATCGTAAGGGAGTCAGTGGCCACTGTTTTGTGCTTGTGTCAGGGGAAGTGTTTGTGTCTCAGCGTTTCAAGGCTTTCTGGGAATTATTCTGCTGTAGCTGGGTCAGCAGAGGTGAGTAGTAGTATCCTACACTATGTGTCAGATTGGTGATTTATGACCTGATTTATGACCTGATTTATGACCCCCTGTCAGCGTTGATTGACAGGTTGTCATATGTCAAATGTGTACATGGTCAGATTTATGACCTGATTTATGGCTATATGACCCCTCTGTCACCCTGACTGCCATGTCACCAGAGTCTTATCACCCCTGACTGACATGACAGTGGGGTGTGTAAATCAAAAGATCAAAACAGATGTTAGATCTGACTATTGATGTGTTTATGTCTGGATTTATGATGTTTATATCTCTTACCTGTGCCATGGGGGTTTTTATGGCGTTGTTCTTTCCTGACCTGTTGTTAACTTCCAGTCTGGAGGTGTTTGGGTTCTTCCTGATTGTGGAAAAAATGGCTAAGCAAAAGGTGTGTATTGTCACCTCAAAAGGATCAATATTTGTTTGATCTATACGGTATATGTTAATGCGTAGTCACCAACAGTGTGGCTACCGACCCATCTACATCTAAGCAAGGAGGTTGTCTGGGGCATCTGGCTTCCGTGTTTGTGTTTTAGGTCAACACCTTTGGTGGATTGGTGTCTAGACACCAGAGCCCAAAGCTTAAGAACCCAAACACCTCCAGACTGGAAGTTAACAACAGGTCAGGATAGAACAACGCCATAAAAACCCCCATGGCACAGGTAAGAGATATAAACATCATAAATCCAGACATAAACACATCAAAAGTCAGATCTAACATCTGTTTTGATCTTTTGATTTACACACCCCACTGTCATGTCAGTCAGGGGTGATAAGACTCTGGTGACATGGCAGTCAGGGTGACAGAGGGGTCATATAGCCATAAATCAGGTCATAAATCTGATCATGTACACATTTGACATATGACAACCTGTCAATCAACACTGACAGGGGGTCATAAATCAGGTCATAAATCTGATCATGTACACATTTGACATATGACAACCTGTCAATCAACACTGACAGGGGGTCATAAATCAGGTCATAAATCACTAATCTGACACATAGTGTAGGATACTACTACTGAGGTGCTTGAAGACTCTGATCTACGGGTTGTTTGGTGTGTGCGTCACTTGGACTGAATATGTAATTAGGATTTTAGGGGGAGGGAGGGTTTTAGTAATTTGGTCTATTATTAGTCCTCTAATGCAAACTATTTCACAAAAAAGATCTGAAATGACTGCACTCTGTCCTGAAATACATTCATATGGAAACATTGAAAACTACAATAAGCATTGTCTATCTGGATTTGTTCCTTTATATATGACTTACTTATTAGCAGCTTCAGAATTATAGTTCTCCAGGCGAACGTGTTTGGAGTAAATTAATGAGCAGGATAGCTTTTGATAGGGCTTCAAGGTCAGATATCCTCCCTATATATCTGTGTCTTGCTATATATTTCAGCTGATATCTTGAAACAGATGGGAAAGCTCTCAGTATATTGGCAGTGTACCACCATGAAAGTGGATATGATGTTAGAGTCGTAAGGTTCTGATTTAGCATTTGATGCTGCAGTTAATTCTTTTTTGCAATTGTTTTATATTGCATGGGGCTGTGTTTTGATGAAGATTTTATTATTTTTTATTTTGCTTAGATGCTATTTGGTGATTAGGACTTGTCTAAAAAGAAGACATCCTACCTGTGGTAATTAATTATTTAAAATGGTAACGGTGGAACTGAAAGTAAATGGAATTTGAGGAGAATAGCTTGTTAATAATTTAATAAGGCTGTCTGGCCCTGTTGACATAGAATTTGATTCAAATTCAAAATGCCTTAAATGTTTTTTTTTTCGCCTTTGTGTAATCTCTTAATGGGCATTTTACAGCCTTTTAGCCAATCTTCTTACCGTTCTGCTGCTAAAAAGGGCCCCAAAATGTGGGAAGAGCACTGATTGTGTCAGATTGCAGGTTGCTACTTATTTATTTACTCTCAAGAACATGTGAATCCTCTAGG
The DNA here is from genome assembly GCF_001515605.1 of Sinocyclocheilus anshuiensis. NCBI lineage: Eukaryota > Metazoa > Chordata > Actinopteri > Cypriniformes > Cyprinidae > Sinocyclocheilus > Sinocyclocheilus anshuiensis. The sequence goes on from NW_015538011.1 coordinate 746,411, forward strand.
TCAGTGGTTCTCAACAATTTTGACTTGAAAGCCCCCCATTGTCTAACACAATATTGAAAGGCCCCCCATATTTGCTAAGATATTATGATAATGCTGCTTGTTTTCAAACTGAGTGTGTTCATATATTAAATTAATCAAGTTTCAAGATTTTGATTCTGTATGTATTTTACATAAAATAATAGATATTGTGGGGGTTAGCATTTTAATTATGTTTTAATTAACTTTATATTTAATTTAATTCTATAAAATATAAGATAATGTGAAATTGTAGGAACTAATTAAGAACTAAATCAACCTCTTGCATTTTAGGTAAATGGCCTTTTAGATTTGATTTAAACTGTAGGCTTGTCAGTAATGTTTTGCCTGCAGAAAATGTTGAATATAGATACTGAACTCATCTTGAGTTCCACTGTCACTCTAATCAGGCTAAAGTGGATTTTTATCCACCTTCAGTCTGCTTCTCTTAACAGAGCTGCTTTAGAAGATTAATAAGCAAATAAAACCGGGACAACATCAAGAGAGCGTGAGACAGGACTTTGTCTTATTTAGTGTTTGTATTTCTTATTGCAAGATCAGTGTACAATAAAAATGTGGAGCTTGTTTTTCCTTAGCAGGAAATGTATTTGTTAATAAAATAATAATAATAATAATTATTATTAAATGTATTTGAATGTGGCCTGAGGTATATTGCTCGGCTTGTTTTGGATGGTTATATCATGGTTACTGTGTTGGACATGAGTAGTGAATGGTCTATTGACATACTTTTATTTCCTGCTCAGCTCTCAGTGGATCTTCACACAACAGACAGCTGTTTTCATGTGCATCTGGAAAATATGAAAGTGTGTATTCAGTCTAAGCCACCAGTGACTTGCAGTGTTCTGGGGGGCACAGTCTACCCACATATGTTTTATTATGTAGTGACAGATGTTGGCATGTTGGTTTTTAATTAACCTTGATCAAAATGAGTTGGGTTACAGATAAAACAGTTATTTTTACACTGTAAAGTACAGTTTGGCCACTATGTGGCAGTATAGACATTTCACAACCTATGCATAAGTGCAGAAAACCCAGTGTGAGATTGAACAGAATGTTGAAACCACCTGCATTTCTTCACCAGAATCAAACTAAGCCTGTCTGTATTTCCTCATACATTATCTTTCATCAGAGCAGGACATTTTCTACGCATGCTTGTCTCATCTGATGCTGCTCTCCAGCAGTTCGGCTTGCAGCCAGAGGGGAAGGGGTTCATGTTGGCTTTGACTGGTCTATAATCCATCAGTGTGCTCCTGGGAGTGTTCCTAGCAACCCGGGAGCCACTACAGAGCAGATGTATAGAGCTGGCTGACTGCTGCCTATTGAGGGAGGTGATGCTGAACAGGACTCTGTTCTGTTTCCTGGCTTAGTTAGGGAATAAGCCTCATGCTGTTAGTTTGGTTGCATGACTTTGCGGACGATTTAGTCCAATGACATGGGACACAATGGGGGACTGTGTCAATATTGAGGGATGGAATTAGCTATTCGTGCAGGACACTAGGTTGGAAAAGGAATAGACTGCACTCCTAGAACCCTAAACCCTTCTAGAGTTGGTTGATGCTTAAAGGAAACAAATATTTGTCTCAAAGTAGAGTAATTAATCTGGTGCAGCTGCTTCAAATAATTGGCAAGGACAATGACAGGAGTGAAATGTACTCACTTCAGATGCTGAAAGAGTTTGTGAATAATTATAGGATCACAGTATGAGTGAATGTCACAATATCTGTCAAAACAACATGTTTCACCCCAAAAAAGAAAGAAAATAAAAAGGTAAATTATATTTTGCATAAACAGAAAATAAATTTGTAGGACCATAATAATGATGATGATAATGATAATAATAATAATAATAATATTATTATTACATTGTGACATTTAAGCACATTAAGCAACACAATTCTTGTTGACTGTCCAAACAATCAGTCTGTCAGTCAGTCAATCAATCTAATTCTCATTATTGTAATGTGAAAATAATTATATATTATTTAAACAATATATACATTATTTAAATTTAATTTTGAAAAGTACAGTTCTAAGTGAACAGGTATAATCATGGTATTTGTTTTATTTAATTTATGCTCATTAAAAAGTTTTGGACAGGAGGATTTTTATACATTATATCAGATTTATGAGAAATACAAATAATTTCTTATTTACATTTTGAGTCTTATTCTTTTTTTTGGTGGGGTAAATATGACATTTCTTTATGAGATTCAACCTTAGCGATTCTAGCACATTGACACATTGATGTGTTTTCTCATTTCTCCTGTACAGATTTTGAATTTGTGGATCCTGACTGTCTTAAACTCGTTTCTTCTGTCCAGTACCTCAGCCCTCTGGGCAGCTGACCTCTCTACCAGCTGTCAAAGTCTATACCTTTCTTCCACAAGAAATCTGACATGTTTGCTCGTTTTACTGTCAACTCAGCAACACTGTCAGCCTGGAACAACAACAGGTCTGTTGATCTGTTTGTTTGAAAAGTGAAAAGTCGTATCAGTGTTTTTCTCTCTCCATAGTGTTTCTGCAATCACTGCTATTTTTTATTGCAAGTTTATTGCTGGAGTTTTCAAACCAAGGATCAATGACAGTACATACTAGTGCAATAACTACAATAACACTTTATTAATGTCCGAGGGACACATTTTAAACTGTTGTCTTAGAGAAAAGTTATGGAATTTGACATTGTGGGAAGTTATACTTTAGCTTGTTTTTGTACAATCTGTCAAGCTATTTGAAAAGCTCTATTCTGGACTTTGGAAGAGAAACAGCCGATTTCTTGAAAGGATTGGGACAGCTGGAGACATAGCAATGGAATCAACTTTGCATTTTAATTTGTCCAATTAGAGTTCAAAACAGAGATGGATAATTGTGTATCAGTGAATAAATGAGGTAAAGTAGCCCTTTGAAAGAACGCCTCTGATCTGGCTGATGTGACCAGAATTGATGAGAGGCACCAAAAAAGGGTCCATTCATACATATAGTAGGCCTCTTCACAAAGCAGGCAGGTGGCACTTTTACTTGTTGTCTTTGTCCATTTTGGAATGTAATTCTGCCAGTTCAGTCCCTTTTTTTTTTTACTTTGTAAATACTTCAACTCAACCTAGACTGCAATAGTTCAGCTAGGGTTGTTATTGAACAGAATTCCCATAAATACAACCCCTGGTATGACTATTAATCTATATGTCTGCATGCACATCTATCTTTGAGCAGACAGTTATCTGCTTAAATATAGACGTCTGTACATCTATATTTGGGTGGCTGGTTTTCTGTTAGCACTGAGCTTAACTTCAAACCATTTATTTACACTCTTAATGGTTATGGATGTATATATAAATAAACCAAAATTTTGAAAAAATAAAATCGGATACCAAAGAAATGGTACCTTTAGAAGTGGCCTATATGTGCATGCAATCCTTGCTCTAAACAAAAGTAAGCCAAAGGGTCATTTCAAAGAAGCCCTTTCTGCTAAAACCTTAGCAGCTATTAGTAAAGTATTATATTTCAGGGCCTCAACCTGTTTTTCATTACATCAGCATCAGCCATAACAACATCTGGTACAGGGTTGGTGTCAGTAATGAAGGCAATGATAATCCTCATTAAAAGCACTCTAGTTTGGCATTGACAATTAAAAACAAGCTTTTCAGATAGCTTACTTTTTTCATATTATTTGATATACTTAAAATTGGGGAAGTTGTTTTATTTGTGTTGCTGTTTAGTATTTCTTGTACAAATGTAATTATATTACTTCTCAGGATAAGCTGTGTCAAAATCCAAGAATTAGATAACAGATTATAGCATGTAAGACTTGAACCACTGACAATATCCTAATAATATGAATGACTATATTGCTAAAGAATGTGTTGCATGAATTTGTAGGCTATATAAACTATGTAAAGTGCAGATTTTGTTGGAATGGAGTATTAAAGGGGTCATATGATGCTGCTAAAAAGAACATTATTTTGTGTATTTGGTGTAATGAAATGTGTTTATGCGG
>NW_015538011.1:750483-752825 GCF_001515605.1 Sinocyclocheilus anshuiensis
TTCTTTATGCACCAAGAGCTTGTAACACTCCAAAGAGAAAGGAAAAATTGAAATCGCATCATATGACCCCTTTAAGAAAGTTATTTTGTCACCTCTTAGTGCCATTATGTTCTTTTCAAGACAGGGCAGCTATTACTATAACATTAATATTATTAATAACTGATAATAATAATTGATATTATTATAACAATTATCGTAGTTCTGTGCAATTACTGGTATTTATACTGGTGTGCTTGCCTTTGTCACTGAGTATTAATAAAAACCTATTTATGAATCCATATGCATTTAAATGACATATTTTTGGTATTTATGGTGTACCAATGGTTGATTTCACTCTCAGATGTGGGCTGTTTCAAAACCAAGCAGATGAGCTGAGGTGTCAGCACTGTATGTATTGACTATAGCTCAGACATTGCTTAATAGACAGAACAATAGCTAAGCAACAGATCAAGCACTGTTTACAAGCAAAAACAATTCGAAACCGTTCTAAACAAATATTTTTATATATTTTGAAATGAGAGGACAACAGGGGATGGACATTTTCACTGGAGGAAGCATTATTATGGATTATGGACTGGTATTTTGGCCACATCTTGTGAAGTGAAAAAAGATGGTTACAAAAAGATTTGTAACAAACAAAACCATTAAAATGTTTTTAACTTCAAAACGTTCTGATTAAAATGAGTCCTCTATCAATAAAATTGCTTTCTTCAGTGAAAAAGTCATCTCATCTGAATCAGGAGAGAAATATGCACAGAACAAGCACCATTTAAAAGTGAAAACGGTTCAAAACAGTTCTAACAAAATATGCTGGCAAATGGGAGAGAACAACAGGGGATGGAATTTTTCACTGGAGTAAGCATTATTATGGATTACATTATTATGGATTATGGACTGGTATTTTGGCCAGGTTTAAAGTTAAAACTCCTTAATGATGGATTTATTCCTTGCAAACACATCTTTGCGCTTTACAAGGAGTTAATTCATCAACTGTAGTCGTGTAGATTACTTGAGGATTACTGTGATGTTTTTTAGCAGCTGTTTGGACTCTCAATCTGACGGCACCCATTCACTGTAGGGGATTCATTTGTGAGCAAGTGATGTAATGCTAAATTTCTCCAAATCTGTTCAGAGTACTCATCTAGCAACATGTTGAATATCCTGAGGGTGAGTACATGTTCAGCAAATTTTCATATTCAAGTGAACTATTCCTTTAAGACAGTGATTTTGTTTTGATTAAATAATGTAATAATAATATTGTTTTATAATCTTTGATTGGTGGTCCTTGTCTGGATGAGGGTCCTTGGGTATGTAAAGCTGAACACTGCATTTCTTGACAGTAATAAATGATCTATTATTGAAAGGAAATGCTTAAAATATGCAATGTTTACAGTGCAAATGAACGTGCATAGATCGTTTCATTGATTTTAATGTGAGTCTTCCAGTTTGGCGCGTCGCGCTGCTCGCGTAAACAAAGCCTTTGATTGGTCCATTGGGCGTTGACGTCAGAATTCCATCCACAACTCTGAAAGACGCTCGAGCGCTCGCAGCGTACACAAATTCGCTGCCTAGTGGGCGCGTTCTGGTTTGTCGCGTCGCTCGTTTACTGTATAATGTAAATGGAGGAGGAATTGGATCTGAAACTCTCACTCCTCTCCCCCGACTCACCGACAAACAACGTGGGACGCTTGAATTTGTTATACCACACCACAGAGACTTTTGCACTGATTTTTATACATCGCCGCGTCACAAGTAAATGTCGCGTTTCGCGGAGCTGGAAAATATGTGTAAACTACTGACAGCGGTGAAAAACATTGCACTGTCATCCGCGGTTGAGTACTCACAAATGTCATGCACTGTTCAAGAGCCTTTGCCTTCTGTGACATTCAGCGGACTTAATAACAACCAACATGAAGCAGACAGATACAGTCAGAGCGCGTTGCCTATTCTAAAGGACCTTTAAACTTGTTGAAATCATTGTAAACATGGAAGAGGCAGGCGCTGGGAACGGTACTGGGACGCAGGGCTGTGAACTGGAGCGTTCTGGAGACGGAGGACTGGATGAGGTGCAGATGCATCTCGCCTGCTTACCGGAGCGATACATGAGAGCCAAGTTTTCCCTCTCCGCGTACATATTTTGTTGGACAGTAGTAAAGTTGTGTCAGGTAAGGCATGTTGCATTTGAAAATACAATAAAGTGAAGTAATGAACAACATTTAAACGCTTCACAATAAAGTCAGGCCTTAAGTTATTCACCGTCTGACAGTAATGATGTTCTGCATAGAACATATATAGAACACACACACACACACACACATATATATATATATATATGTGTGTGT
>NW_015538011.1:753176-753544 GCF_001515605.1 Sinocyclocheilus anshuiensis
TATACAATAATAATATTAAAATAGCGGGCCAAATCGGCTGCCAGGCCACCGGGAATAGTCCCGGTTCTCCCGATGGCCAGTCCGCGCCTGATTTCCACAGACACGCAGAACGTGCAGCATCCATATATTGTCTTTTTGCGGCTTAATATTCAGAGACACTAGTCCATATCGCGTTTTGATTCAAGTGTACTGACCTACTTTTGATTTATTCGTCCAAAATGTGGCATATTCCGTCCGCGTTAGGCTATAGGACTTCCGTTTTTATGACTGGATTCTACAAACCAGTCTGTGCTTTCCACATCGCGGAAATTATGTCTCAGAGTAATCAGTGCAATTTGGGAAAGAAATCAATTAAATCTGTATGTGGA
>NW_015538011.1:753731-767768 GCF_001515605.1 Sinocyclocheilus anshuiensis
TGTACGTTATTCTCATTGCTATAAAGACACATTTTATTTTTGCTATATATTTTTTTCTTCATATAACTAAAAAAAATATTATGCTTTCATTTACTGGGCTTTAAATATACAATTTGACTTTATTTTTTTCAAATTAAAATTAAAATAATGTTTTGTAGTTTAAGCATGCCTTGCATAAACTTTCCACTATAAAGTATAAACTATATTCCTGAGTTAAAATTCATCCAAAAATGTTGCAGGTTAGGTCAGTGTTTCTGCTGGTCTTAAAAACAGTCTTAAATCAGAGAAATTCTTAAACTTAAAGTCACTGCATTAAATGTTGCATGCACTAAAAAAAAAATCTTACTCAGTATTTTTTGTCTTGTTTTCCAATACAAATATCTGAAGATTCTTAAATCAAGATACGTTTATTTGAGAAGCCAAATAAAATAAGATGTTAAGTCTTGTTTTCTGGAAAAAATAAAAGAATAAAATTAAATCAAGTGACAAATTTTTTTTCTGTTTGAATCAAGTTTATTTTTCTTATACTATTGGCAGGTTAATTAATTAATTAATTAATACATTTTTGTATTAAGTATTCTTTTAACTGCTGTATCTTCGCAGTTCACTTAAATATGTAGAAAAGTGCAGAATGACAAATTCATTTTTAAAAGTAGAAATGTATGCCTCAAATAAAACGTGGTCATAAAATGTGTAGGTATAATTATTAAATAAGAAATGGGTTTTCAGTCTTTACAGTTTTCTTAGCATTTTAGTTCAAACTATGTTAATATAACTACATTTAAATCAACTTTTGATTTACTGAGGCCCCCCTGGAAGTTTGCCGAGGCCCCCTAGTGTGCCCCAGACCCCTGGTTGAGAACCGCTGATCCTGAGTATGGTCTTGTTTATAACAGATGGTGAAGGTTTGCTTCACAGCAGATTCCCTCCCAGTCAAAAAGTTTAAATTGCTTTGAGTGGAGTCAGACCCTCCACCTGCTCTATCCCGGGGGGTCTGTTAAGCTCATCAGTATTTAACTACCCAACCCTTCCCCTCAATCTCACCCCTTTTATACCCCAATCATATTATAGTATGATGCAGTTGAAAGGTGTGAAATCTTCATCACTGAAACGTCTATAATGACTGGCTGACTGCATCCATGCGCTATCCCTCTACCAGCCTTTGAACTGCTGCCATTTGAACCTTTCCATGAATGTAGCAGCTGTAAATCACAACAACTTCTCAAGGTTTATGACCTATAAGGGGTTTATCTGGGGTTTAGCATCTTTTATTCTAAGCAAGGCGTATCTAGAACCTCTGCATGCCCAAACATCAGCAACAAAGTGGTTTCAGCTATTTAGGGAATAAAAGGCTGTAGTTTATATAATTAGTATTTTTTGGTAGGCACTATCATTTCAAAGACGATCAGTGATCCTGTTCCTGTGAGGCTTCCTAATGTATTAATGGTTTAAAATTAAAATAAAATCTGACAACTTAATCTGGTTTAATAAAAGATGATATAAATAGTGTTACCTACCTTTTAGCAGTCTTGTAATGAAACAGAGCCGGCTGTCTCAGGTCGGAGGTCACACAGCACAACCTTGAACTGGTTTTAATTGTTTTGATTGGTTAAAGAATGAACACTGACATTGAAGCTCAGCAGGAGCTTTTTTACATGGTAGAGCACCATATGGATGGCTATAATCTGGTTTAATAAAAGATGATATAAATAGTGTTACCTACCTTAGCAGTCTTGTAATGAAACAGAGCCGGCTGTCTCAGGTCGGAGGTCACACAGCACAACCTTGAACTGGTTTTAATTGTTTTGATTGGTTAAAGAATGAACACTGACATTGAAGCTCAGCAGGAGCTTTTTTACATGGTAGAGCACCATATGGATGGCTAGTAGATCAAACAAAGGCATGTATTTATTAAGACTTTTATGATTTAAAAAAAAAGAAACAGTAGCTTTTAACAAGCACCATGGGTTACATTTTTCTCTTTCATGTTTATTTGGTAACATTACTTTTAAAGGGGTCATATGATGCTTTATAGTAGACTTTAATACTAATTTCATTACAAGATACCTGTTTTACCTCAAAATAAGTCATAATATTGAAGGTGTGGGCTATGCGCTAAGAAAATCTTGTTTACCTCACCCTAATTAAACACTAATTAAACATATCTTACGATTGTTCCAGTAATGCTGTACCAGTTCCCTGTGGTTTGCGTTAACGTCAACAATTTGCCGTAAGGCTAATGCCTGCATTGTTTTGTACAGAAATGTTGGTACTTTAATTTAACACACACATTGAATCGGTCTTGTATATGTTTCCGTTTTGTTTGTCTCCAGCGATTAAGACCGTCGCCAGTTCTTCCCCAGGTAAGCTTAGTCTTTCTTTTGAGTTTGATGAACCTGATTGTACTCTTCAAATCTCATACAGAAAAACACACATAATTCACACTGTAGCAAATCTATATGGACTAAATTGTTGCCATAATTCTCATTCAGTTCATTTAGATTGTTTAACCACGGATGCAGTGAGAGCTTATTATCGAATACTCTTAGATCTGTCATTTTCCATTTAATATAAGGATCCATTCATTTGAATTTAATCCCACCAAGCGTCTTTCAGCCAAAGGGTTTGATGTAATCATCATTGAGGAGCAAGCATGCACCATCAGGACATACTGTGCTTCTCCTCACATGCTGCCAACAGCTTATCTGCCTTAACCCCTGTAGAGGCTGTGCCTTAACTTGTCGGATGTTGCTAAGGAGTTGTGCAATGCATTGAAGTCTAGTGTCTGCAGATGATTGGTGCACTCGCCTGATAGCATGAACAGAAGGTTTGCAGTGTGTTGTGTTGTGCTGATCAGGTATGAACAGGCCAGAAAATGATGTTGGTTTATTCATTGTGGTTTTAGGCACTGTTGCCTCTTATTTAATGGAATGATTAGTCCTGATAGTTTACCACTCCTCCCTACAGCAGTAGTTGTTGATTCCTGTCATACAATTTGTTCACTTCCCTTACTTGTTTTATTGAAATGTTACCTAATATTATTGCATAATATTTTTCATTCAGTAGGAATTATATATTAATAGGAGGTTCATAGAGTCATTCTGAATGCTTGTTTGCAGGTGCTTGAAAGTTTTTGCATTGACAAGATTTTGTAGGCACTAATGATGTAATTTTAAGGCTGAACTGTGATTATGTTGAGGTCAGGGGTCAGGTTAAATCATCCTGCAGAAGTGTTATAATGATCAATTCTTTCCTGAAGTTATGTGCAGCAAAATAAGACAGAACTTGATGTGTAGAATCATAGCCTGTAAATTCCACCCATTCAAACAGCTTTGGGTGAATTCAAACTGGTTTACAGGCATCTTGCATCATATTAATAGCATAAGGAAACCTTGTTTAGAGTCACGAAAATTATTAGGACCCGTAATCCTCTCCAGAGTTATTATTTAAATGCACTAAAACACAAAACTAACAAAAAAATATAATTTTTTAATATTAGAAAATATTTGTAACAAAATAAATAAATAAATAAAGAACACCTCAATGTTATTCAGAGGCCCAAATTGAGCAGAATATGCAATTTGGTGCAGTTGCTATATTTATATGGCAAAAAGTATGATGAAATTCTTAGACATCGCAACTGTATTTAGCAAACTACTTAGATACAATACATATAAATATCAGTTGTCACTCTTTATCTTCCAATTGTATGTTGTGATAAGATGATATTTAAATGCTTAATTTTATGATCAGCTTGGTAGTTTTTACTCTGAGGGGCAAAACATGTGATACAATGAACAGATGTAGAAATAAATGTTCCTCAAAAGCCTGCTGTATCATATTTGATACTCAAATTTAAACATGATGTCTAAAAAAAAAAGATGTATATAGATTTATAGATGTATATAGTTTCTTTACTAACAATGTAAAAGTTATTCTTACGTTTACTTTATAAAAATCAGCAAAGACTTCACAGTAAAAAGACACGTGTACCACAACCTGAAGAGGGGCGTTTTAGAATGATAAAACATGTGTGCATGTTGTAGATTGTGTACAACAGGTACAGCAAAGTTTGATCATGTTGATAATTTAAATGCATTATAAATTTGTATATCAAATATGATACAGTAGGCTTTATAGGGTTAAGTATGTTGGGATAAGAATTTGACCCATTTATCCTGGCAGATTTGCTGTTCTTCTGGTTGGTTTAGTGGTGAAGGATTTGCCACACTTCTTGGTGCTTTGTTTTTGAAGTGCAGGTTGTGTTAGATTTGTGCAGCGCATATATATAGATTACATTTTTGTGCCATTTAACCATAAAATCTTTCATTGTGAGCTCTGTTATAGTTTATGGTTCTCTTGAGTGCTATAGTCTAATTCATTTGAGTGATGGCATCTATTGTGCCACCCTCTTTTATAGGCCAGTGTTGTGCAGAGCTCTTGATATGGTTGACTGCTGCACATTTACTACATTCTCCATACTGAACTTTGTATATCCCTCAAAGAGATCTTGGCCTCGCTGTGCTTCTCTCACAGATCTGCTTATTCACACTGAGAGTGTGAGGCACAACCTTTCAGTCATTGTCTGGGTGATTTATGTAGCTTTCTGTTGTTAATAATTGAGCCAATAGTGCCTTTTGGAACATCTGGACTTGCTTTGGCTGTACCTCAGAATTTTCTTTGGAATGAGGTTTCATCTAAACACCAATAAAGCAGTGAAGATAAGCGATTCTACAAGATCACTGAAACACTACTGTTTACAGGTTTGGGATTGGTATGAATTTTTAATGTTTATGAAAAAAGTCTCTTATGCTCACCAAGGCTGCGTTTATTTGAGAAAAAAATGCAGTAAAACAGTAATATTGGTGAATATTATTACAGTTTAAAATAATTTAATAGATTTTAAAATGTAATTTATTCATGTGATGGCAAAGCTGAATTTTCAGCCTCCATTACTCAGTCTTCAGTGTCGCATGATTCTTCAGAAATCATTATTAATAACTAATATTCTGTTTGGGTGCTCAAACATTTTAATTTCTTATTAATATCAATGATAAAAAACGGTTGCTGTTTAATATCTTTGTTGAAACCATGATACTTTTTTTTCCAGAATTCTTTGGTGAATATAAAGAACAGAATTTGTTTTGCATATTTACAATAATATATATTTACAGTGCATACAAATAAAACTATCACAAGAAATACATTTTAAATTCAGTAAAATATAAGAATTGGATTCTAATTATAATATTATATATAGAGTTATATAATTATATATTTATGTATTTTTTTAATTATCATTTAAATACAATAAAAAAGCGTTTTATACTAAATAAAACTAATTATGCAACTTAGTGAAGGTACAAACAGTTGCCTTTAATGAAAGGGATTTTGCAGAAGATGAAATACTGGTAGAATTTCATGCTTTTCCAGCTCAGCTCTAATCTGCTTCTTCATGTCTCAGCTTGTACCTATTTTACAGTAATAAAGTCAGCAGTGCCACTTAAATCATCTTCTGGGCATTTAGCCTTTGAGTATTACAGGTGTCTCCCACAATACAGGGCGAAATTTCATTTACAATATATCTGAGTGACACTATACCTTTAACTTTGGGATTTAACTTGGTACACATGTATGTTTGTATATTTATATATTAGTCTAATGGTTCCATCTGCACAGTTTGCTCTCAGTTGAGACTTATGAAAATCAGGGTTATATATAATTTATGTATTACAAAGTATTTGCATTCTTTAAACGGTGCTCCATTATATTCAGTAAGCCTGGAGATATATTCTTGGATTTCTGGTCACATGCTCCTGTAAAGTATGCTTTGAAGGGTTGTGCCCTACAGGCAATGCAAGCTAGAGGCATGAGTTATAATGCCACAAACATGCAAATAATGCTGCATCAGTCATAAACTCCTACATTAGTTCTAATAATAACACATCATCTTCAGAAATCCAAGCATTGCCCTTCTTGTTTGTGACAATGTCACAATGTTCATGACCCAGTGCTGAACCTCAGGCTTGGCTTTAGACTGCTGCATTGGCTGCGGTGAACTCTCATGTGGTGAGCGGATGATAGTAGCGGACTGCCAGGGTAAACTTCACCCTGGGTAAAGTTCTCTGGATACACGCTCCATAATTACTCTCCTTAGACGTCTTTAGACAATGGGTTAAACACTACTGTACTCACTAAAAATGTCTGGGAACCACTGAGATGTGAAAAGAGGAGCTAAAGAGAGTTGGCAGTACTTGTATTGTTTCTGTGCTTCGGATCAGAGTTTTGTCTGTGCTTTTGAAGTTCAACTCATTTTTACATGGTCCGTTAATCAGTCAAGCATTGGTAAGAGCTCCTCATTATCATGTACCGCCCCGCTTGCATTGTGACCTCTTTCAGCTCCTGACTGACAACTTCCCTCTGTGCTCGCTCCCCCTCAACCCGCCCAACACTGAATAACTGATTTTGATCACTCGCAGTAATAAAAGTCACATGTCTGGCGGGAACAATGGCCTTTCATTTGGTGGCTGCATTCATTATGACTATAATATGATAGTATTTAGTGCAAGATTCGTGCTTCATGCTAGGTGAGACAGAGGGAGAGTGAGAAAGAGAGAGAGCGACAGTTATTCAGGGGTATTCGTTATGGCCTAAACAAAGAGATCTGGAAGTGCTTGCTTTTCTTTTCATTCCCTCTCCTTTTAGAATAAAGCGACTTCTCACGCACACTCTTCTTCTTTGGAGGTGGTTGCCGCAGGCAAAAGGCTGCAGGAGGTGTGCCAGATTTGTACTGGGAAGCTGTTTGTTTATTTCCTCTTGCCTCAAAGCACTAAAACCTGCTCAGGTGGACTACATAGACATCATTTATGAATGTTGACCTGTGGATCATGACTTTGTTGAGTCCTTATCAGATGAATATAATTGGACTTTTAAATGGGAGTTGATGCTTCCTTCCTCTTATAATTGTTCAGTGATTCTCAGCCTGGGGGGTACTTGGAAAGATTTCAAATTTGTTAAACCTAGACATTGCAATACACAATTACTGAATTAAAAATGTAAACTATAATAATAATAATAATAATAATAATAATAATAATAATAATAATAACAAAAGACTGTCAGTCTGTGAATTAGTGGTGGGAATTTTTCAGTGATGGGAATCTTTCTGCAGGTTACAATATTAATGAATCATTCACTCAAAAGATTCATTAAAAAATGCTGATAAATTCAGGAACAAATCACGTAAACGTCTTTATGAGTGAGTCATTGAATGACTGATTAATCTAAAAAACTAATTATTTCAGGAATAAATTACTTAAATGTCTTTATGAGTGAGTCATTGAATTATTCACTCAACCAATTTGTTCAAAAACACATTTATTCAGGAAAGTCACTGCTGTGTATTGCTTTGAGACACTCAACAGTCAATTCTGCTTTGACTTGACTTTGCAATACAGAACTTAGAACTTAGAAATACACAACTTCTGCGTGCAATTTCTGGTTCACGCATACTTTAAAGGGAGAGGTAAAGGGAGCCTTGACTAGTTTGATTTTAGTTTAAAAGTGAATCATTGTAAAAATGGCCAGTAATGTTTAGTAATATTAATGATAATGACAAAGTCTGGTGTCAATGAAAGGATACTTGTACTTTAATGGGCTGTGGAGTTACCTAATAAGACTAAAACATCAATACAACAGCTTATTTTTCAAAACACTTTACCTGAAAGAAAGCGTTTTATATTCCTTCCTCTATTGTCCACCTGTTCTGCAAGTTTTATCTCTTTAAAACACTTGTTTGTGGAAAATCTCACGAGGATACGCTGCCATGAAAACACACTGTTATGAAAATAAAAGGAGCGCACCGACTTGACCTGTCAGACTGCTCTGAGAAATGATTAGCATCCTCCGGGGTGAAAAGGAGGAGGGAGTCCGCTCCTCTGTGATTGGTTCTTTCTCTCCCTCTCTTTATTCAGAAAACCTCAATTTCTTAGCGGCATCAGGCTGTCCTGACTGGCCCTTTTCTCTTGTTCCTTTTTTCCCTCTCTTGTTCACTCTGTGTTTTGGGATGGGCTTTTTCCTCCTTTGTTTTCATGTCACAGTTTGAAGTCTCAGTGCTTAAGGAGCAGTCAGGGCGATGAATGGACTCTGGGAACCAGTCTGGCTGAACTCAGATCAGCTTTCTGAGAAGAGTGGCTGTTAGGATGCCAAACAGGCTGTGACCACAGAGACATGGCACAGGTATGTCTGAGAAACTACTTGATGTAAATCTTGTTGTGGTCAGTTTAGCAATCCATTTTCTTTTTGGACATTAGATGACCATATTGCAGTGCTGGTTGCTTTACTGTAAAAGTCTCATTGCTGTACACTTTGCAGTGCAGACACCTGTATAGGGGTCAAACACACGGTGCTTTGTTCAGCCATGTTATTTTACACCACGCTGTTATGTAGCCACCAATGTGTTTAGTTTTACACTGATAGGTTGGGAATTATTTAGGCATTTTCTTTAGATGTTATGATGTAATACATCATGGATAGAACCGTTATGGCATTTGTGCGCTCCAGTTTTCTATTGTTAAGCCAATACTTTGTTTGGTGTGTGTATATATGTAGGCTATTTCACACTTGGACAGATTACTCAATAAAACTCCATTGTTTAGATGTGAAGCCTGTAATAATCTCAGGGATTCCATAACTCGGTTCATCACAAAGCACTGGCCTTGTGAACTCTTGTTGTATACAATATGTGAATTGTGTAAATTTGAGTTTTGAGATCATGTTTGTATCATACAGCGCTGATGTGGTCCTACATGCTGCATGCCACTGTTCTCAGTTTTTAAACATTTACTCTGTTTGATTGAGAATTATGTGCTTTCTCCAGTAAAATATTAGAAATGTTAGTCTTGCCAAAGCTACCATGCTTAGTTTGACAGATTAGCGTATGACATGACCATTTAATGGCAAAATCTGAAGAAAATATATGATTATACATATTTTATATACTTTATGTAATTACTTTAATATAAAAAATATGTTATTATTTTTTTATGATCCCATAAATTAAATACAGTTCAACAAATACTACTTAAATACATACCCAAATATTAAATACATAATTTACAATTTGGGGATCGGGGGTTTAATGAGTAATCGGCAAAAATCTGCTTAATTGTCATGGAAATAATGTCATAATGCTAAATATGTAAATAAAAAAATTTCAGTTTTTTTTTTTGTGAAATGGGGGACATGTTCTTAGTGTTCATGAAATTCACCAAAATATCTAAATATAATGATAAAACAAGCAGATTCAAAAATATTGGTGTTATTTATCCTTGAAGCTGTTTTCTGTTTAATTTCCTAGACTTCCTATTGGATTAGTTGGGTAAATGAGGAATTCTTTATTAGTCTTGCTGAGATGTCCTGATGGAGCCCACTAGTTGCTGAGTTCAGAGTTAAAGGGCAGACAAACAAAGCAGCAGAGGTCACCATCCATCCGTAAACTAACAGTCGTTTATGTAGCACTGATTTAGTATCACAGCAGGTACAACTACAAGTGTTGAATGACATTGTAAGATAGTTTGATAGTAAAACTGGATACTAATGGCTGGCACTTCTCAGAATAATAAACAACAGAAAGACAGAAGAGAGTAGAACAGCTTTTAGCCATATATGTTTATAGTGTCTTATACAGAACTAGTTTCAACATTTGTGTCTTCTCCTGTCCTTTGGGATGTAGCTGGATATGAGATATGAACAGCTCCGGAAAATATCTGTTGTGCTCATGCCGATGGAATTGTTGCTGTGTCAGGTACAGTGGCATTCTGCAGCTGCTAGTGTCCGTCACGAAACAGCTGTTGTTCTTATCATTGATATCATTTCTTTTCTTTTTTTCTTTTTTGAACATAGCCAATAATAAAACTGCTTTAGGACCGTGGTTCAGAATAATAAACAAGGCGTGGTGTTGTTTCAGTGTTGTGTGGGGGTCATGAATGTGTTTCATCTGTCCCAAGAGGAAAGAAATGTGGAACGTTCCGGTCTCGCCCTATACTGCCTGCCAGGCCTCCGGCCCCGTCTAGTCCTGACTCCTTCAGAGCCAGAGAAACAACCCAGAGTGGGCCTGATTTACAGTAACAGTCCATCAGGTTTTGCATAAGTTTGCTCACAAAAGCCTCTGTCCTCTAGTTGCCAACTGTGCTTTTCCCAGGGGAAAAGAGGAAAACAGCTTCTATGGACACTGGAGATGAATGGTGCTGAATACTAAATAGTGTCCACAGTCCTGCCCAAGCATTCTCCCTGTCTTAAAATTGTAGGGTGGATGCTTTCCCATCCAGGATCTGAGGCAGAAATATTTTCGCTTCTCCGGTCCATGCTGGTTTTTTCGACTTATACACAGAGTAACTGGAATACAACATTGCCAAAAGCTAGTAGCTCATTTGTGGCTACAGAAAGCCAGACAGGATAATTGGTTGCCTCAAGCTTGCCTTTCCTTGCAAATCTGGACCACAAGCTTGGGGCAGCAGCCAAGCCCTCGTTTGAGCATTTATCCTGGTGTTGGTGACCTGGTTGGACAGCTGCAATGGAGTTTGACCTCTTTTTTAGCCAAGTGTGTCAATTAGCCTAGCCTTTCAATCAGTACTCAATATAATTAGATATTAGTTTGCATTTGAACTTATACTGTATATTTGTACAGATTAATCTGTCATTTTGTAGCCAGCTAGACAAATTAGACATTGACAGGTTGTGTGACTTGCACTGATGTCATCCTTCAAAAAAATGAACAAAACTACACTGAAAAAAAATTGGTGTAGAATTTCCTTTGATATAATTTTCACTCAGGAATTGCTAGTAAAGTTCACAAATAATTACAAAGAAAAACCAAGTAACAGAATTAAACATGAAATTTTAAACTGCAGACTGAAATACTCCAATTACTGAATGTTTGTTTTATTTACAACTTTGAAAAATATTTTTATAGTGTATATACAGCATTTGTTAAAAACAATACAGTACTTTAAATAATGTATGCATTTTTACACAGTTTTAGGTTTACGTATTTCCTTTAAATTTATATTACTATTCGTTCAGTTTAGTACATTTTATTAACATAAAACAATTTAGTTGACAAATAAAACTATAACAGACTGAACTTAAAACAAATCGCTCCGGTTACTAGCGTGACCTTGGTTCCCTGAGATGAGGGAACAAGTGTTTCATTACACGCTTATGGGTAAACTCTTGTTTACTCTGATACTGAAGCCTGATTTGTTCACATTCGTGTAGCTGCATGAACCAATGACACTTCAACCTGCCACAAGGGGTGGAGCTGACTGCTAAATAAATCAGCATTGAATGCCATTTCGTCAGAATCTTTTACTTGCACTGCAGCCTTATAGCACGGCAGCTTATGCAACGCTCATTCCCTTATCTCAGGGAACTGAGGTTACGTTATTAAACGGGAGCATTCCCTTTTCAACGGTCACTCCCATTGCATTACACACTTATGGGGAACACATCCAATAGCGCCGTGCTATAAGCAAGTGCAGAACAAAGCCACTCTGCAAGCCCAGCCCCAGAGTGCCCTTACTGAGGGCTCCTGTAAGCATGAGCTAATAATGAGACCCAAGCCGCTTAGGCGGAGGACTGCATAACAAAACCTTCTCCACTTACAGAGGGCACTAGGTAAACTTTAGCAGACAAAATCCATGCCTGCAGGGCAGGGACGTCCAAATTATAAAACCTGGTGAAGGTAGACTGCGATGACCAGTCGGCAGCCGCACAGATGTGTCACGACACAGGCTAGGGACACAGAGGTAAGTGGTCAACACAGAGGTATTTGTTTTGAATGAGCAGCAAGGAGGAATTAGGAGCAGACGAGAGGTGAGTGTGGCACAGAGAGTCAATTTCAGAATGGATTATCTTGAGGTAATGAAACTTTGTTTCTTTGCAGGACAAACGTGGAGGAGCGGGATCGGTGGAGCACAGGAACATCCAAGGTAAGCAAACACAGGTAAGTTCAGGTAGTGAGTCTGGTATAGTTCAGTGATGTGAATGGTAGACCACACGAGAAGGGAATGTGGAGAGCGAGCAGATAAAGGGGAGCTTGACGAGCTGCAGCAGGTGCAGGTAATTAGAACTCCAGGTGATGGTGATCGTGACTGAGAACAAGTGTGAGCCGGGGAGGATTCTGGGACATGGAGTCCAGAGCTGGTGACTGGTGACAGAGACTGCCTGACATTACCTCCCTCTCCCGAAAGGCACATCCTTGGGGAGAATGTCGGTTTCAGAGGCCCTCCGTAGGCTTAACTCGGGAACTGTGGCCCTCCCTGGGCTGGACTCGGGGACTGGAGCCCTCCCTGGGCTTGACTCGGGGACTGGAACCCTCTCTGGGCTAGACTCGGGGACTGGAGCCCTCTCTGGGCTAGACTCGGGGATAGGGATGGGTACCGAAACCCGGTATTTAATCGGTCCCGGGGCTAAATTATGAAAGACCAGAGTATCGATAACCGCCGACGTTAACAGCTCTGCTATCGGTACTGGAGAAATGAAGAAAACACACATACATTTATTATTGCTATAGATACATTATCTTGCAAATTCTATCTCACCAGAGTCGCCAGCTGTTTTTATATGCAAAATATTCAAACATTTGTCTAAGGTGCATTTTTGCTATTTGCAATTCAGAAGAGAGATCGCGCTTGTGTGGAGGAGCTTCAGCACGCGCAACATGAAAGCCCTGCTTAATCATGATAGAGATAACTAAACATTAAAACGTCTGCTTACACTTTAGACCTGTGGCTGATTTATTAAGATATTTCTATTTATTTTTATTTAGATTTAGACACAGGAACATCTAAGGTAAGCAAACACAGGTAAGTTCAGGTAGTGAGTCTGGTATAGTTCAGTGACGTGAACGGTAGACCACACGAGGAGGGAGTGTGGAGAGTGAGCAGATAAAGGTGACGAGCTGCAGCAGGCGCGGGTGATTAGAACTCCAGGTGATGGTGATTGTGACTGAGAACAAGTGTGAGCCAGGGAGGATTCTGGGACATGGAGTCCAGATCTGGTGACTGGTGACAGAGACTCCCTGACAAGATGTCACCGATAGAAATCCTGCTGGACCAAGCCCAGGAGGAGGCCATTCCCCTGGTGGAAACTGTGCTACGACAATATGTAATCAGCATGTATGTACAAATTTGTATTTCTGAGGAAAAAGGTTTATGCATGGTTAGTGGAAAAAAAAAAAATTTTTTAAATCACTAAAATAAGGCCAAACGGGAACTGTTTTGAAGCCCAGGGTCAGACATAGGCTGGGGCTGGGACGGAGGTGGCACCGGCTTAGCAGGCTGGAGCCTGCCAGAGCCGGCCAAGCTAGGCTGAGATCCTCCACAGCCTTGGTGTGAACATGGATCAGCTTGCTGTCCACGCTGGGCCATGTTGTTTGCGTCGGAGGGAGGGTGTCAGGATATTTGCCGGAACACACCCACTCCTCTGAATCTGAGGCTGTCAATGACATTGAGTCATCTGCGACAACTTCCTCCTCAGGGGCGCTGATCCTCACGTGGCACACAAGCACACAGGCGAGTCGAGGCGTTGTGGGGAGAGTGAAGCACACGGGACCTGTGCCGGAGTGAGTTCACTCGAGCCTGGTGTTTGAACCCCGCTGTTTCTTCCTCGTAGGCTCCCGATCCGCGAGCGCGGAACGTCGAGACTCATGCTCTCACAGTGAGAGCACTCCGTCCCGGTGAGCACAGCCTCTGCGTGGGCACTGCCCAGACAGGCGATGCACTCACGGTGCTCATCTGCATCATGTATGGTGTCTATGGTGTCTCACAACAACATCGCCGGAAATTTGCTCAGAAATTTGCTCTAATAGTCGCCGGATGGCCACAGGGGAAGGCTTCTAACAATGTCTTTGCAGATGTAAATTATAATATTATATTTATGTTGTGTGTATATATTATGTTGAGTAATTTCATGCATATATACACAGGTGCATCTCAATAAATTAGAATGTCGTGGAAAAGTTCATTTATTTCAGTA
>NW_015538011.1:767872-773869 GCF_001515605.1 Sinocyclocheilus anshuiensis
TTTCACAATTTGAGTTGAATTACTGAAATGAACTTTTCCACGACATTCTAATTTATTGAGATGCACCTGTATATACAGTGAATTTTAATGAGGCAGTTTTCTGATTTCAGAACGGTTGCAGTGGGGCAGTGCAAAACATATTTTAAATTGGATAATTTCAACCATATTCTTTATGGATTTTATTTCTTTAAAAGACATTATTGTGCATTGTTAATATCTTGCAATGTTTTTTCATGTTTCCATCAGCAGTGTTTTAATTAAAATGGTCATATTTTTTTCTCGTCTTTAACAGCATTTTTATGAGATTAACAACACGTGTGACCACAATGTGTTTTGTGCAGTGAGTTATTGACTAGAGATCAAGAACACATAAACATTTCCTATTCATCTTATGTGATGTTAATAATTGTGCCTATTGTTTGGCCTCATAGTTTATGGTAATATTACATTTCAATGTTCAATTTTAAGGACATTTTTGTTGATTTTGTGTCAAGTTGCTGTTTGATGTGCAATGAAAGGTCCTGAAGCAAAACCGGTTGAGAACCACTGCACTACACCCCAATGGCCTTAGAAAGTAAATAGTGGTGCTCGTGTGGTTTAATGTCAAGAATTCAAGTAATTTCCTGGGCTTTCCTTTTGTAGTATATCGGACTCCTGTCTAGAGTTATGCAAGTTTTTCATAGGTCCCTCGACCCTATGTTCATATTGGCAGTCCTGCAGCATATGTAAGTGTGAGTGTGTTTTGTGCAGTGAGTTATTGACTGTAGAGATCAAGAACACATAAACATTTCCTATTCAACTTATGTGATGTTAATAATTGTGCCTATTGTTTGGCCTCATAGTTTATGGTAATATTACATTTCAATGTTCAATTTTAAGGACATTTTTGTTGATTTTGTGTCAAGTTGCTGTTTGATGTGCAATGAAAGGTCCTGAAGCAAAACCGGTTGAGAACCACTGCACTACACCCCAATGGCCTTAGAAAGTAAATAGTGGTGCTCGTGTGGTTTAATGTCAAGAATTCAAGTAATTTCCTGGGCTTTCCTTTTGTAGTATATCGGACTCCTGTCTAGAGTTATGCAAGTTTTTCATAGGTCCCTCGACCCTATGTTCATATTGGCAGTCCTGCAGCATATGTAAGTGTGAGAGCAGCAATTTTTCTAGTGTTCCAGACCTCTTACCTTTTGTCCAGCACTTTTGTTCAACAGTACAATGGTTTGAGATCTTTCCTTCGCTGTTTCTTTCTCCTGTTCTTCCCTCCCTGTGAGCTGACCATAGACTTGCACAGAATTACACCCAGTACCTACACGACAGATAACATAGTCCAACCACAAAACGTGTCCAACTCCTTGGAGAAATTTCAACCAACAAATGAAGAAGGGAATTGGTTGTTAGACGTTGCTGGGAGCTATTTTTGAGGGTTTCCAGAAATCCCATTTCTTATTCTCGACTCGTTTCTTTGCCATGTCCTGTGTGTTAAGCCTGAAATATTCTCTATGCAAATATGTTAAAGAGATAGTTCACCCAAAAAACGAAATTTTTGTCAATATTTACTTGCCCTTGTGTCATTCTAAACCTGTATGATGCAAATTATTACAGCAGGTCTATTTCACATTTTGTTGAATTTCAGAGAGTGTTAGAACTCATAATAAGTTAGAACACTATGCATAATGCAGCACAATTCTCAAAAAGCTGTGATGATATATTTTCTTTTTCTACCTATTTAATTGAAACAATACACTCCTTGCATACACTGTCTTTCTCTATTGATGGCCATTCATAAGTTGTGTGTTCTAACAAATAAATTTTTTTGCAAGCAACAAATATGTTGCTAAAATTTTATATAGTAGATGTTGGGGATGTAATGATGCACCCAGAGCTGGTTGAAAATCGATGAAAATATGTAACAATCTCTAAGGGGAACTGATTGTCTTCAGAAAAGTTTAGTTCATCTTGCCTCTGTATTATGCATATTTATGTAGCATTCATACACGCAGCGACACTTTGATTACAGTGGAAGGAAACATGCTCTTGCAATCTTTATTTTAACTTCCCTACCCCATGCGGCATTTCTTTTCTGATAACATGCACACTGTTATGAGGGTGGAACAAAAACCTGTCTCTCAAATGAGATCGCAGAAATTAGCAACCGACAATGATCCAATCAATTGTTAAATGACAAAATCAAGTCTCTCCCCACATTTTTTCTTGTTTGAGAAGCCATTTCACTTGGATATACTTCACATTAGGGCAGAAAGGTTATTGTAATTTCCATTTAATGCCAACTTTAAAAGCAACACTATTCTGATGCCTAGACACCACAGCTTATGATAGTTGCTAGTGAAGGGCTTGAAACTGTGCACGTTGTTTTCATGCCATCAACCAATTAGTGTTGTAATGATGTAATTTGGTTATTAATATAACTTTCTGGTCTAACTAGCCAATTATTTTTCCATTTTATTATCACACCCTGTTTCTTGTAGTATCCCCTTCAATTTTTTTAAATTTGAAAAAGTATTTTTTTTCATTGCTCTTACAGTAACGGACATGCAAGTTTTCTAGAAAGCCTAGAGGCCAAACTCTAATAATGTGTCTGTCAGGCTTACGTATTTCACAAGAATAACACTCGGCATCTTTCCAAAGCTGTTTGCTAACACTCCTGCCATGGCAACAATGGTGACGCCAGAAACACGCCAAGATTCCAAGAAGTTGTGCCCATCTACCGACTCACCGCACCTTTGCCTTCCTGTGATGCAGCAGTTTACCTCACATGCAGACTGACAATTAAGAAGCAAAAACATGCATGAACAAGTCTGCATCAACTTCAAATTCCCCCTCCAGCTCATCAGGAACTTCATTTGTCTAGAAGAATTGCACTTGTTATTCAGGGCTGTTGGTGCAGGTGTTGTTGGTTTGTGGGTTTGTGAAACAGATACCCCATTTTCTCCCTTCTCTTTGTTTCTTTCACAGCAAAGCAGATTTATTTAAATGGAGCAGTGGGATAATGCCAGCAATGCAAACCGATCTTGAGTCAGAGCTTCCCCTCCACATGGGAACACGTTGATAAAGGATCTGATTTCACCCTCACCTCCTTTGTTCTGCTTGAAGTCGCTCAGTTCTGGCTGAACTCGGAGTGTGTGTTTTTGGATTGTTTTTGTTTTGTCAAGTACTGGATAGTATTGGACTTTTTGTCAAATTTGATTTCTTTAATGTGCATAGCACTTGTCTAGGGTTTTCAAGTCTTATTTTTAAATTTGGCTTTTCTAAAATGAGGGCAAACACATTAGCGTGGTTAAAAAGTTAGTTCAGCAAAAAATGAAAATGATGTCACTATTTACTCCTCGTCATTGACTTTCTTTCTTCCAAGAAACACAAGGAATGTTTTGCATGAGCCACGTCTAAGCTGCTGTTTTCCTTACAATGAAAGTGAATGGTGACTGCAGCTGTGAAGCAGTAAATGTTGACTAAATTTTGTTTGGCAGAAGTATTCCTGTATGGGCAAATAGAGCAATGAGTGATCAAACTCACATGTATGGCCTCTGCCCATGTGGGAGTCTCACAGGACTCAACGGTGCTCCAGAGAGGCTAGAGTCCATTTCCTGCACCTGCTAGTTGGTCCATCAATGTGATCATGTCCTTTCAACAGCATTCTGCCTTTGTGGTTTACTTTGGTTATGACTAGTAGGATTCATATGATCGACAAGCATGTTTTGGATGAGCCATCTGGTCTGTAAGGGGTATAAATAATGACAATGAAAGATTAAGTTACGACAAGCACCTAAAACACTTTCCAATATACATTAATATTAACCTAAAATAGTGTACTTGATGTACTTGCTATGTGCACTAACCAATTGTATTCAAAAATATGTTGAAGACACAAATGTAACTGGAAAGGCAGTTTAGAGGAATATTGAAAGGAACATGTGATGAAGGTGAACTCAAAGACAGGGAGACTGGATCCAAATGCAGATAAATGGTTTAGTTATGGTAAATAAAGAAACACAAAGTGATAGAGGAGTACCAGAACCAAGCAAAAACACAAAGTAAACAAGAACCGGAACAGAGAACACAAACTAATCGCTAGGGAAGACAACCTAACAAAGTACAAAGAAACACAAAGACTATTTACAGTATACAGGGGACAATAAAGAAACATGAAACACCGGAACACAATCACTGAATTAATCAACAAAGAAGCTATAAACAGACTACAAGACTACAACAGGAAATAGGAAACCATAGAACTGGAACTACAACATAAAAGTCCAAAACAAGACACAAAATGGAATTATGTGACAGAACAATATGCCAGTTTTTATTCCACAGATGGCTGTATCAAAATTATATATTATATTCTCATGAAATAATATTATATTGCTAACATTTGTGGTGCTAGTCAGCCATTTGTGTTGTCATGATGTAAATTTCCTGTGGTTCCAAAGTAATTAGTCACATGAAATTTAGGGATTGGCTCAGAAACAGTGTACAGAACTAAGTATGGACAAAGTCAAGGAAAGTCAATTCACTCGGCAGCCATATTTTGGCCATGCAATGCTAACTCCTATCTTCTTGAATGTGGAAACACGGGGAAAAACTGCTTGCCAAATTCACGTTTAAAAGACATTTCAAATCAGCAATATAATCTGACATGGACTGACCCATAAACATTCTTTCTTATCCTCAAATATCTTTTAAAAAGCGTATATTTCAGGTTGGTAAAGCCAATGTGCATGTGCGGTCCCAAGCATGCATCTCTGTTTTACAGGAACTGGAGCTTCTAATGGCAGTTGCAGTGATGACTTTGCCAATATACAATTTACATTTTATTTAGAAAGTGGCACGTATTGCATCATATTGCTGTTTCTCTCGTTTATTGTAGTAATACGAGTGCCTTGGTATATTGAGTCTTTGGTGTGGTCTTGAGATAAATGGAAATGCTAACAGATGACTTTCTCAGAATATTATAGACATTGGTAGGGCTAATTATAATCGGTTGTTAAATTACGGAATAGATGCATTGGATTTTCATTGTCACATAGATGCATTCTAAATCCATAGTATGTGTATTGTGTATGTAAGTATGTATTTTGCTGTGATGGAGGGGTCATATATAGCGTGCAGTACAATTCTCTTAGGAGGAGGGATTGGAAACACTTGTGCCTCTAAATCTCCACTTGTTTGCTATGTTTCCACACTCTCAGAGCCATGTGTCATTATGGGCTTACAAAACTGTCACATCACGCAACTGGTGGAATACAACAAAACACAAGACTAACATGCACGGCCAGGAAGACTCAAGCAGGAATGTTGGGCTATATTTAGGCTCTGTGTAATTGACCAGCACTGAGTCATATAAACATGGATAAACATAGACGAGTCTTATGATCTTGTTGCATACAGGTTGTTGCATGAGTGTTTCATGGTGCATTAAGCATCTCGAGACAATTAGCAACAGTGCTCAATAAGTGAAGTATGTAGTGCTAAATGTTGTTTTGGAAATGTTGTCGGATAATTTGTGTCCCCTTTGAGTCTTTGTTTCATTTGATTCATGTTTTTCTGTAGAATTGGACGCAATCAAAGTGGCTGATAAATGATGCATAATCGATTCTCTTCCTGAATAACTTTGTCAGGTGAGCAAGTATTTGCAGCTTAGGAGAGAATTTTTAGTGAAATTAATGATTCAACAGCAGCAGAAATTCAATTATACCAGTGTTTTGTTGATTCTTGATTGGTTTTCAGAAGCTCCAAGATGCTGATTCATTTTCTACAGTATATCTCATGGCTAAGATAATATGATATCATGATATATGATAAAAGTAGTATTATTAAATATATGATTATTATTATTAGATATTAAATTATATTATTATAAAAAATTATATACTATAATGTCCAAAATCAATTGTCTAAAAATAAAATGAAAACACACTAGACATTTAGATTTTTAAATGCATATTATATTTTTGTATATACACACACACACACACACACACA
>NW_015538011.1:773905-776495 GCF_001515605.1 Sinocyclocheilus anshuiensis
TGAGGAAAAAAAATTAACTTAAATGATTTTAGCAAATGGCTGCAATATAACAAAGAGTGAAAAATTGAAGGGGGTCTGAATACTTTCCGTACCCACTGTATATATATATATATTGTATATATAAGTGTAATGGCGTGTTCAGGCCAGGCAGATCTGCAAATGTAATATATCCTTGACTCTGATGATTGAGAGCTCAGTTTTGATCGTCCTGTGTTTTATGGTGAATGATTCATCTTTAGCATCTGTGCCATTTTCCTCACTGTTTCAAAATGCAGCGATTTCACAAGCTCTCTGATTGACAGGCCCAGGAGACCGTTGGCCTTTTCTTCTCCAAACAGTTGGTAGTAATAAGTGAAAGCAGTTAAATCTAAGAAAGTTTGTGCTCTAAAGGTGGGAATGGAAGTTCTTCCGAGAAGAACACTCCATAGGAGGCCTTTGATTTGACCCTCACAGTCTCAACGAGCCGCTGTTGCCTGGACAGCACTGTGTAACATGCACCAACAACTTAATTGTGTGTGTGCTTAAGTTGCCATGGGCAGCATGTTGCATTGTTCCTGCTTCTTTCTCACGCTCCGTGTCCTGGGAGGTTCTGTTGTCATGGGTTGGGTTATAGTCAGTCCGATCTGAATGACATCCCTCGCCTCAGGAACATGGACTCTACAAATCCAGAGCTCAAGAGCTATCAGTTAGACCTTTCCCCACCTAGACAGCTCCCTTTGGATTAATAATGTCTGAGTTCACCTCACATGTGTCATTGCATATTACATGGCTCCCTGGAATACTTTACTCTGATTGGTTGATTGTTGTACTATGACTGTTAAATTCCTAGATGTGCTAGTTTCATGTCTCTTGAATGGTGTCATTCAAGAATATTAAACTTAAATCAGTATTTCATGTATATTTATTTATTGATTTGGCCATTTAAAAAGTAGGTTAATGTAACATCTGCTGTTTATCACAAAACAAACAAGTCTAAAATAAAATACAAAATAAATGTTTATTTTTAGATTTAATAATATTATATATGTATATTTTGTACATATATATATATATATATATATATATACTAATGTTGAGGTCTGTAAGATTTATGTTCTTCAAAGAAGTCTCACCAAAGAATGCTCACCAAGATTGCATTTATTTGATTAAAACATTGTAAAAAATAGTAATAAAACTGTGAAATATTATTACAATTTAAAATAATTTTTGTATTTTTGCTTTGAATGTGTAAAATGTGATTTATATTCCTGTTGGCAAAGCTGAATTTTCAGCAGCACAACTCCAGTCTTCAGTGTCACATGATCTTTCAGAAATCATTCTAATATGCTGATTTACTACTCAAGAAACTTTGCTTATTGTTATCATTATTACTTTGTGGAAACTTTTTTCAGGATTCTTTGATGAATAGAAAGGTCAAACGAACAGCATATATTTGAAATAGAAACTTTTGTCACTTTTGTTCAAAAACACATTTATAAATCAATATTATTATTATTATTATTATTATTATTTGTGGCTAAGTGCCAAGCTCATTTTTCTTGTTCTTTCCAAGTCTGTTTTCTGGTTTGTGTCTGTGTATATTTTTTTGATAATGATCATGTTTAGTTGAGGTTGCTGTTGTCTGTATGAGTGCATGCAACTATATCGAGATTAACCATCAATTCTGTTAAAAGTAGAGGACAGAATGAAACAGTTTTGTGATGTAGGCCAGCGTACAGTAGCTTGAGAAAGCAAAGCAGACTGCCCATATTTTCCAGTCTATTAGGAACACATCTATATTAGAAAGCCAATGATATTGACTGTTGATTGTGAAAGGACAATGGTGGAATGAATGATTGTTGTGGTCTACTCTGTATGCTGATGAGGCCATCGTGAGCTTACCCATACTTTGATCTAATCAATTTAGTGTGTCTTACCTGCACCACCAGTGTCACCAAAACGAAATTGCAAAAATAATGACTTTCAAACAAAAAATAATGTTTTCATACAGATGTCACACAATACTTCACCATTTGGCCATTGTTCATTCAAAAAAGTAGTCCCACCTTTAATTAATGCCATTGTTTGATATGTTGGGTTGTTTGGGATGCTCAAAAACTCAAAGCTAAATTTTAATAGCACCCACATGTCACACCCCTGTGGACTGTCTATTGTGGTTTCTCCCTCTGTGTCCTTATTTGGTTGTTCCTGTCCTTCCCTGATCGAGCTGGTTAATCATGTCTATCTTTTCTACCTGGAGGTAGAAAAGGTTTGGAGCGATCATCATCCAGTCCCTCCCGAAAACCACCGCGCCTCACCAGCTCACCCCTCGCCAGGACCCTCCACATACCCATCCAAACGTTCCGGCCACCGATCTCCTCCCAGCACCGTCTCTGTCTTCAGCCCAGAAATGCAGGCCCTTTCTCAGTCAAGTCTGCCGGCCGCGGCTCTCTGTAGTCCGCTGGCCGTTCTGATGTCAAGCTACCGGCCGGTACGAAGTCAAGCCCGCCGGCCGCTCTGATGTCAAGCCCGCCGGCCGTTCAGCACTCAAGCTCGCCGGCTGCGGCTCTCTCCAGCCCGCCGGCCGCCCCGATGTCCAGCCTGCCGGCTG
>NW_015538011.1:776578-801403 GCF_001515605.1 Sinocyclocheilus anshuiensis
GCCCGCTCCTCCAGAGCGCCCTCAAGAGCCCGCTCCTCCAGAGCGCCCTCAAGAGCCCGCTCCTCCCGAGTATCCTGCTCCGCCATGGCCTCCCGAGTATCCTGCTCCGCCATGGCTCCCTGATCCGCCCTGGAGGCTCTCCTTGTCTCCGCCCGATTCCAGTCCTGCACCAGCCTCCAGGGCGCCCGCCCCCCCTCCCCGATGATACTGTTACGGCGCGGGACGCGCCTTCCGCGAGGGGGGCGATCTGTCACACCCCTGTGGATGGTAGATTGTGGTTTCTCCCTCTGTGTCCTTATTTGGTCATTCCTGTTCTCATTATTAGTTAATCACCTCATTGTGCTCACCTGTCTGCCCCTCGTTATCCACCCTATATCAGTTATTGTCCATTGTGTTCCAGTTTGTCGGATATTGTGAATGTTACCCTGTCACCTTCCTGAATCTGCCTTGTTGTGTCTACATTAAAAGTATTATTGGAATCCTTGTCGTCCTCGTCGTCCTGCCTGCCTCCACACACCGTGACCATGACACCACAGAGCAACAGTGTTGCATTTTTCAGGGAAAGCGACCTGCAGATGTCTTACAGATAGTCGTCTCTGCACATTGAGCTGAGATAGCAGAAAGTATTTTATCGAAAAAAAATATACAATTTCACATTAACATTTGAAAACATTCGCTGCTGATAAAAGAAATGACATCACGACATAGACTAAACATTTTGTTTTGGTGGAGTTTAGATGATTACATAACTGAATGTCCTGCATACAGGAACTCCTAAACAGGTTGTTTTGATGTTTTTTTTTTAAAGGTACCGGCTTGTTTAGAACAAATAAAAACACAAACACAGCACGTCCCAACTGAGAACACATGATCCTATCAGACGAATTGTCACGTCATGTAATTGACCCACACAAGGGTCATGTTAAACGTGTGTCATGTCAAGGTTTTGTGACCCTGGACACCTCAGGCCAGGGTGTTCATGCCACATGCTTTTAAAATTTGTCTCACAAGTGACTACTGTGACATACTATGAAACGAAGTCCATGAAGCTTACAGAACGTATCGGTTCTAAAACATGAACCTGTGAAAATAGGCTTCTGTCAGGCTTATGGCATTTTCCACAATACTGTACAACATAGGGCCTCAAAATCTTAAAGGGGACATAACACACACAGTTTCACATGTTAAAGGGATAGTTCACCCAAAAAAGAAAAATTAGCCCATTATTTACTCACCCTCAAGCCATCCTAGGCGTATATGACTTCCTTCTTTCAGATGAATCCAATCGGAGTTATATTCAAATTTGACTTTGATCTTCCAAGCTGTTTAATGGCAGTCATCTAGTGTTGCAGTTCATCAGTCCAAAAGAAGTGAAATAAAGCGCATCCATCCATAATAAAAAATGCCTCACACAGCCACGGGGGGTGAACAAAGGCCTCCTGTAGCGAATCGATGTGTTTTTGTAAGAAAAATATCCATATTCAAAACGTAATAATCACTTTAATGTAGCTTGCGCCAACAGTTGTACACGGAAGCAGTTCCGGGCTGATGACGTATGAGTTTAGCGTTAAGCATGCACTGGTGAGTCTGGTGAAAACCAAAGTTTGTTTACAGGATCAAAAGAAGCAAAGTTTCCTTACTTTAGCAAAGGAAAACCAGTCTCCTCTTGGCTTATATCAAAATCCTCAGACATTCTTCTTTACAAATCCTCGTTTTGTACTTCTAATTCGTGACCGTTGTTTTGTTTTGATCTCTCCCCTGCGCTTCCGCGTTCGTCACTTCTGAGCGGCGCATGTGCAGCGCCGATCTCATATGTCATCCGCCCGGAACTGCTTCCGTTTACAAAAGTGAGTGCAAGCTAGATTAAATTACTAAGTTTTAAATATGGTTATTTTTCTTACAAAAACGCATCGATTCGCTACAGGAGGCCTTTGTTCACCCCCCGGAGCCATGTGAGGCACTTTTTATTATGGATGGATGCGCTCTATTTTACTTATTTTGGACTGATGAACTGTAACACCCGCTGACTGCCATTAAACAGCTTGGAAGATCAAAGACAATTTTTAATATAACTCCGACTGGATTCGTCTGAAAGAAGAAAGTCATACACCTAGGATGCCTTGAGGGTGAGTAATTCATGGGCTAATTTTCATTTTTGGGTGAATTAACCCTTTAAACTTAGAGTATTGCATCCTTCATATCTCTGAAGATTCTTTAGTTTTATCAGATCTATAAAAGACAGATACAGCTGTACAGCTTCTCTCTGAAAAAGTCAAGCTCCTGGAGGCGTGACGTGGGCGGAGCTAAAGAGTCACAAGCACACAAAGCTTTTGCGTAGCGATCGTCTGCAAGCTGTGCCATCGACATAAATAAAACAGGGACAAAAAATTGATTCATTTAAATTAACTATGTCTAACGAATGAAGCATGTTAATGCCGTGCTCTTGCTCTCACTCTGGTTGATGTGTGCGTGCTCTTCCGGGAGAAGTGGGAGAAATTTTGCCCTTTATGACGTCATACAGGGCCATACTCTTTCATACAACTCATACAACTTTCCTAAACTTTTTTTTTTTTTTACTTTGACGATGTTTAGCATGAGAATCCAACTCTTTAACAGTGTAAATAAGTCAGAATGCATGAAATAGCACTAGACCCCAAGCTTTAAACTAAAGTTTTTCAGTAAATGAGTAGTAAAATGAGGTGTTAAACTTTCACAGAATTTGTATCAATGTTGTTTAAATATAGTAAAAATAAACAAAAATTAAATGACAATTTAGAAAATAAAAATGTAAATTAGATTAGTTAAAAAAAAACATTGGAAATGTGTCTGTAATTTAACTTAGTGAAAGGAAGTGTTATCAATAACTTTCCCAAGATAAAAAAAGTATGTTTTATTGTCGTTTATCCCAAAATTTGGGAAATATTAATAGCAATAAACATTAAATAAACAAGAATACGAAAGACCATTTATAAAAAAGCAGATACTCCAGAATACTTAAAGGGATAGTTCACCCCAAAATGAAAAAAATGAAAAACAGGTTTGGAACAACATGAAAGTGAGTAAATGATGACAACATTTTGGGGTGAAATATTGCCTTTAATATTGGTTAAAAAATATTCTTTATTATTTGTATATACTATACAGTATATATTATGTATTAATTTTATTTGAGATAATTGTTTATTGAATATTGAATAAAAGGAAAACAACACTGGATTTGTACCTCTGATACTTTAAAAGAAGGCAGCGGGGACATATGGAAAGGACCGTATATGTTTAATTTGCAAGAATGAAACATTAGCCTACTAATTTCCTGAAGAAGTTAAATGCAGTGCCTGTATTGCTTATATAAATGTTGACCTTTCACTACAGCTTCCGTTTGGGACCACGTGCATGGGCCACTGTGTACATTTCAGTGTGGGTGTGTTTTCTTGAGTGCCTTTATATCTATAGCTGTGCTGAGTTGTCAGAATCGTGGTGGGAGTCTGCTGTGAGTGATCTGCTGGGTAGCTGAGTGCTCTCCAGCTGCTTTTGTAATTATAATGCGTTTTGTGTCGATTCCCGGCATACTGCCTTCCCACCCCTTTGTCTCTCGAAAGCCTCTTGACAGAGTTCATATCCATTATGAGAATTTCATAAGCTTCTCCTTGGCCCACACAAAGCTTCTTGACAGAGTCCCGCCATCTCGCTCATGCTGTGGAAATCTTCATCTTCTAAAGTGCGAGAAATCGAGGAACGGACACTCTCCTTCGTGACTGTCATTCAGTCACTTTGTTCACAATGGCCTCATTCAGGAAAGGCCTCCGACTAAACAGTGTCAAACTAAATTAGAGAGAGAAAAGTGTGAGGGAGAGAGATAGAGGGGTACCGGTCACTAGAGCTACCGGTCCGTCGCCAACTGCCCCGACCGTCTACCTCCCAGAGGGAGTTGATACACTGAATAGCCCCGAGGGAGGCTGCTGTCACCCAGGGAACAGCGGAGTCTACAGGCAGAGACACAGAGGACGGGCTTGAGGAGTTTGACTGAATTGTCCGTTGTTGTGGGCAGCAGGCGGTGATTTGTGGTCACAGCAGACTGTGAACAAAGCCAAAACGGTGTAGACAAAACAGAGAATAAAAGACGCTCTTTGTTAGGTTACAATAGCTGATGCTTTTTGTGTGTGAAATAATTTAACCATAGAACAAAAAACATTTGATCAACAGCCAGTAATTTGCATTTTTTACAGTCTGGTTATAACTCTTAATACTTGTCACTCTTTTCTTCATTTGGATACATTGCCATCCTGTTTTCTAGCTGGCAGGTGTGCAAAAATGGGCTGGCATGCCTATAGCTTCTAAGATTTTAGATAAAATAGTGCTTTTTTGTTTGCTTTTGGTAATTGATAGTCTGATAAATCCTCATAATAGTTTCCATTCCCCTCAGTTTTATTTCCACATTTGTACAGCAGAGGGCGCCCTCTGTCAAGAACTTCTACACTATTTCAAAGCTGGATTAATAATGTGAAATGAGAATCCTGATACTGTAGTTTTATTCACCTACCTGCTAACATTATGCTATTGTCATTTCAAATTACTTTTACACTGACATGATTTTAACTGGCCCCTTTGGATGTGAAATCTTTTGTAGCAGTAATATGGTACTTTGGAATCACTGTCCTTCCCATATATTACTCAAAATGTGTCTTTCCTCATCCACTCGATTTACTTTTTAGCAAAGAGATGCTTTAACATTCACAACACAAAGTTGCCTCTAAGTTTATCCTGGCCATTTGTGGAAATTATTCATTTTGATTCAATAATTTGAATTCGAGTAGGTTCTATTAACACACTTTGATTAATTAAATATAAAAATGCATTTATAGGAGTCTTTAAATACCTAACCTAATATATCTTTGGCAAGAAAGAAAAAAAAACTACACGCTGTTCAAAAGTTTTATTTTGAAAGAAATTAATGCTTTTATTCAGCAAACATTGATTAAATTCAATGACCTGATGGTCAGGTTTCAATGCTATGAACGCATTTTTATTCCAGTTACATCGAGAAACCGAGTGCATTGTTTCACCACAGCTATTCAGTATTTAGAGAAATAGTTTTTGGTGCAAGAAAAAAAACATTAAGTTATTTCTTTGTAGGAAAAAATCAGTAAAATGCTACAAAGTGTATAATATGCCCCCTCACAGGTAACTGCAGCTTAGTAGCTAACTATATGTCAACTATTTGTAGGTTGATTTCCCTAAAAAGTGCAACTGTGGGTCTGTGGCAAAGTCAAAGGATTGTTCTGTTGGTCCCACTTTATATTAAGTGGCCTTAACTACTATGTACTTACATAAAAAAACAAGTACAATGTACTTATTGTGGTCATATTGTATTGCAAAACACTTTTGCTGCTATTGAGGTGGGATATGGGTAAGGTTAGGGACAGGTTTGGTGGTATGGGTAGGTTTAAGGGCGGGTTAAGGTGTAAGGGATGGGTCAACAGTGTAATCATAAATGTAATTACAGAAATTAATTACAGATGTAATTACAAGCAGATATTTTAAAAACACAAGTACAATGTAAAAACATGTATTTACACAATAAGTGCATTGTACTACATGATTAATTTAAATGTAAGTACATAGTTGTTAAGGCCACTTAATATAAAGTGGGTCCGCTCTGTTTGTTTGATCTTGACCAAACTGGCACAACCAATGGCATCAGTTTGGGGCAGGACTATATGTATAGAGCGGAGAAACATTGAAACAGTCATTAGTTGTTTTTGGTGACACTAGTTGCACAGAAGTTGCATACTTCAGGTTGAAGTATACCTCTGCTATAGGACAAAAAACACTTTCCACTGCAGGTCCTCTCCTCATGGGTTAAACCTTCCCACAATATGTTTCCCAGCTCTATCATAAACACATGATAACACCAGGCCTTTGGAGAGCGTGTGCCCACTTGACCTCACTGCAGCGACAGCCAAGTGATGTTTAGTTTTACTTCACACTAGTGTTTATATAAACCAAGACACCACAGGTACAGTTGCTGGGTGGGAGTTTTAAGATTAAAGCATTAGCACAGACACTGGGCGTTTCATAGACACTCACCTAACAATATAAAAAAAGAAAATAAAATGAACTAATGCTTTCCCATCCACAACACCCTTTTTAATCCACCACAGCCCGACTTGCATGCTGTACCTCAGACTGGCCTCAGACAGCGTAATTAAACCTTTTAAGATGCTTGTAGGATCAGAAGTGAAATGGTTAAATGATTCTCTGGCTAAAACGGTTGTTTTTACATAGCTGAGTTGAACAGAGGAGTGCTCATTGTTAAAGGAAACTTTAACCACTGGCATGGCATGACAGGTTCATTCTGTCTCTCGCTCGCTTTCTCTCTCTCTGGCTGTGCCATGAGTCTTAGAGCGCTCCTAAATAGCAACAAGTAAGCATGCGGCCGGAACGGGCTGGAGAAACTCTCAACAGGACATGAGGATTGAGAGAGAGAGGGTTAGAGGGGGAGTGAAAGAGGATTGAAGCCGTCCCCTCCTCAACACACTCACAATGTTGAGTGTTATATACTTCCTACGAAGCTTCTTTAAGGTAAGAGTGCTTCAGTTTGTTTTCCTAGCTTTGCGTTGGTTACGGATTGTTGGAACAGATTAACATTGCGCTGTCATTGTGGTTAGTTATGACATTCGGGTCATTTTCGTTTGAAGCTGTTCTTAATAGGTTATCTTGTAGCTCCTTCTTGGAAAGAGGACAGCGTTGAGTTCAAAGGAACATTTTTGAAATATTTGCTTAGGTGAAAAATATGTTGAAGTTTTAGATGAAAAGTGTCATAGCAGATAATATTAGCATGTCAGTATCTGATACATTTGCTTTCATGAATTATATTAAGTTTGTTCTGTTTTGATTCTTTTAGTATCAAACAAAGTGTGTTTTTTTTGTGTCAAATGTCTGACAAGCGTTGTATAATGGCAGTTTGGTTGTATCCTTGGGCTTGTTTCTTGAGATCACATATGTCTTTGATTAAATGAAGGACGCCTAGATCACTGCCTGGACTTTCTCCCACTGAGTCAGTGAAGCTTCACCAACGGCCGTATTAGTGTGCGTGAGTGGCCTGGCGCAGTTGGGAGGCAGCATTGGCAGCGTCTTCAGCGTTGTCATGGATTTGGGGAGGTGCTGTTTAAAAAAAAGGTTTTCAGTGGTACAGCAAGGCAAGTAGTTTTTCAGCTTGATCAGGGTCTAACTTAACTTAAATAAGAATGAGAACAATTTACAGTTACTGTCACTGCAAAGGGTGGAAGCCCTTTGACATCGGCCTCCAGTGAGTCAGTGAGCAGGAAAGTTTTGTCACTAGCAGTGTTCCGGTTTTTAAATCCACATTCATGCATGCAAAAATCTTAGGAATATGAGCCAAGATATGTATGCTTTCAGCACATTTTCCATATAGTGGCCCCAAAATGTATTTGAAGACTTAAAATGTATAAATGTCACTGCATTCGTTTTATAATTCTTGAAATATACTTGTCAAGCAAAGTATTTCACAAATACTGTAGATGTTTGTTAAACTTTAAATGACAAAACATGGACTTATCAACAAATCTCTTAAAAAATATGTATTGTAATTAATTAATAATTTTTCCTTTTTATGCATTGTGTTGCACACAGTGATGGATTTCTAACATTTTGGAATAAAATGGCAGACTCCTTACTTTCATAGCTAGCATTTTATGTATCGTAAATGCACATAATTACTAAATAATTACTAAATACAATAAACATTGTCAATTTTGAATTTAGGAATAAATAAATAATTAATTAAATAAACACAGATAATCAAATAAATAAATAAATGACAATATTGGCAATATTCTGTTTGCAAGTGATATTTACTTTTTTTCTTTGTATTCACATCATAATTCCCATTTTATCTTAATTGTGATTTAAAGGGATAGTCCATTCAAAAATGAAAATGCTGTCATCATTTTATCACCTTCATGTCATTCCAGACCTGTTTGGCTTTCTTTCTTCTGCTAAACACAATAGATATTTTGAGTATTTGTTTCTTCATACAGTAGAAGTCAAATTGTAACCAAAACTGTTTGGTTACCAACATTTTTCAAAATATCTTTGTTCGTGTTTTGCAGAAGAAAGAATATCATACAGGTTTGTCGTGAAATGACGGTGAAGAAAAGATGACAGAATCATCATTTCATTTTTGGGTGAACTATCCCTTGAAGTGTTTAAATATTTCCTGGAGCCACTGTACATCATGTCCCCTACTTCTTAAACTGGTAGGAAAGCAGACTAAGCTGTTTTTATGGGATGTTGAATACAGATGAAGAATGAGCGTCCTGAAGCAGCTCTGCAGTTGCAGCTCAGTTTAAGCGCAGTGCCTTGTGTGTTACTCAGCTCTTCCAGCAGCCTCCTCTGTGCTGTAAGAACCACTCATTGAGGGGCATTGTCGAATTGGAATATGTCATGCACAGCATCAGTCAGATTATGGTTGTGAATAAATGCATCCCCACAGCCCGGCTCTCTCTGAAAGAGATTCTTTTGAATTCATATTCTGCCTTTTTGGCATGGGAATGTAGGCAGTTTATGCAGGAGCTCAGTCAGCATAACCGCTTCCTAATCATTTCAGCCATAATTTTGTTGACATAAGCAGTCATCAGCTTAATCAATCAGTTGTCAAACTGCATGCTATGAACATAAACTGCCTTGACATTTGGCCTTTTACTGTACATCTCTGTACCCCCAGCTGAAATGAAAGCCGTGAAACAGCACTTTTCCCAAACAATACCGCTCTCAAGCGAAGAGCAATGTTACAGAGGATCCGTCCCAATCTGCTCTCCCGTCAGGAATATCAACGATCAGATTGCACATGTATGGGAGTTGTTTTTCCCATCTGTGTTTTCCTGGGGCAGTTTGATTATCCGGTTTCTCTTTAGATCACAGTGCATTGGCATGTCAGAGCTAGACGTGAGTAAAAGTATGGATGTGGATGCATGTGTTAGCACGCATGTTGTTGTTTGGGACTGATAGCTGTGTGTGTGTGTGTGTGTGTGTGTGTGTGTGTGTGTGTGTGTATGTGCATGTGTTGATGCTCTAGGCCCCCGATTCCTGTGACATACAGGGTTGAGAATGCCGATTACATACCACACTCAGTTACTCAATACATCGGCTTCTATTACACTTGGCCAGACAGGGAAATAGACGGGCAAATTAATTGAAGAAAAAAAACAAGAGAGCAGTGAGAGATTTATATGCTTCATTAAGCAAAACATTTAGTGAAATTGAAGTCTTGTGGCATGTGACACATGAGGAAGCTCAGAAGTAGTTAGTACAAGATGTCTGTAAATGCAAGCAAACGACATACCAAATGATTTTAAGTATTTTTTTTCAGTAGCTTTCAGCTTTTATATGGCCTTTCCAAACAATCTCATTTAGAGTAGCATAACATGACAGCAAGAACTGATAGTGAACATGCAAGTGAAGGTCTCAGCTAAACATTTTTTGTTATGCAAAGCCCTAATACTGTTAAAATGTCTCACAATGAGTCATTTTCAGCGTCTTCCTGAAGTCTCACTCAGAAAAAAACAAAACAGTTTATAATAGATGTGGGCAGATTTTCAATTTCCCCAGAGTAGAGGACAGGAATGTAAACCAACTCCAAGAGGCTACAAGCTACCCAGTGTGAAGTAGAGGTGTTGTGCACCCCCCCACACACACTTAAACCCCAGCCTATACTTTTCTTAATAGATTGTCCTCATATATTATGACTTTTGGCCATAAGAGCTCTGTAATCATTTTAAACATTATCTCTATATCTTTGTCAGGGTTGACAACATGCAGTAGTAATTGGATGCTAGTTAAAACAAGTGTTGTGGGGAATCTTTTTAAGTGGTTCTTGAGATCATAGGTCATAGATCATAGATACACTCTCAGAAAAAAAGGTACAAACTGTCACTGGGGCTTAAGTGTACACATTCGGTACTAATGTGCTTTTTAAAGTACTAATACGTACCATTAAGGTAATATGTACCATGTAGGGATAAAGAAATAAATGCTTTTTGTTTTGTTTTACATATAGCATTTAGTATTTAGCTATGGTTCAGTGGATGTGTTGTTGTGTGTTATGTCCCTGCTCTGTGAACCTGTTTTGGGGAAAACAGCTCCCTTGTGTTTTGGCGATTGTGTCTGTTTAGATTATGTAACCACTGATAAAGTATATCTCATTCTGTTTGGTAAACAAGCTTCTGCATATTAGAATGGAAAAGAGGGATCAGGGAACCGTTGTATGAGTTTATAGGGCAAAGGTCTTTTCCCTGTGCATTTTTCTGTGTCTCTTTGAGAGTTATCAGAGCAAGGCTTTAAGTTCTGTCTCTCAGCAGGGGAGCATTGCATAAGCTGCTCATCACCTCCTCATTAGGAACAAGAAAGTACTTGTTATTTGGTCTGCTGATTCAACATGCAGTGCCCTTTATCTGGGATCCCTAATAGTTTAGAGAAATTGCGGGGATGAGGGTGTATTTAACCTCTTGTGCTTCAGTGCATCATGAGGGATTTTAGATAATATGATCATCAGATTTGGAAAGCAAACAGACTGGGAGATTATGTTCTGCTATCAGACTCCTGTGAGAAAAGTCTGACTTAAGGTAAATCAGGTGAAAGGCACAGGGTGTAAATCACATGATCAAATCCATGTAAATTGAGATGTATTAACTGCCATGAAAATATAGCCTAATCATCAAAAAGTAATTTTAACATGTTTTATGATTGTCAAAATGCAAGCATAGTTGAAAATGCCTGATATGAAATCTGTTTCTTTGTTGTCTCTGCAATCTCTGAATTAGATTTATCTCAACAGTAAGCATTGACCTTCACTGTCTGTCAGACAGTGTGCACATCTTCTGAAAATTTACCGCATGCTCAGTATGCAAGTGTGATGTGCGTGACACTGATCTGATTTATGGAGCCTGTGTGTTGCATGCTGCTTCTGGAGGACACTTATTCAGTAGATCAGGCATGTCACGCTGAATTACACACTTACCAATGACTGGAGTAGAACCTGGCGTAAATGTGCAGTTGAAAAGCCTCAGATACTCTACAGTGAATAACTGATCTAGACTTCTAGTGCAATTAAAAAATAATAAAAAATAGAGTGCCGGTCATGTTTATAATACTTTGGCATGAAAGAAGGAGCCTCATACCTGCAGATCCTGCACTTCAAAGCTAAATGAGAAATGCCTGATAAAAGGACCTTTGGTGCAGATGTAATGGCTCAAATGGGGTATTCCAAAGTGAGCACATGACCTTAAAGTTAGCTGGAAGATAATCTTCGAATGAACCGACGGAAATGATGAAGTGTTGGAATGATTTAGTGGTTTTAAATGTTAAATTCAGCTGATTTAGTTGGCACAGAGAGGATCGCAGTTGTGTGTGCACCAGCTCTAAATCACCACATCCACTTACTATGCACAGCAGTGCACATGAAGGCTCCACTATACTTGGAAAGCTAAAGCTCTTAAATATATCCACTGGGTTTTATGCATTTCAGGTGAAATTATATCTAAAGCAAACATTTCTGCAAAGACATCTTACTATTTTACTATTACTTCAAATACACAGGTCAAATTCTCATCTGATGAGAAAGCTGGTAGAAGATATGGTCTTTGATGACCTCATCATTATATATAAAGTCTCACATATTTCAGGATATTACTGCACATCTTGGATTTGATGGTATATGACCTTCACTGTGTTAAATCTGCTTTCTGTGCTCCTCACCACTATGTTTAGAAATAAGAGCAGCCCTCATGCGGAGCAACTTACCCACAATCTCCTGACACGTCATCCTTGCATGTATGCAGATCTGTTTGTGTGTGTTTCCCTCTCTGTGGTTGGCCTCCCCGATGGGATGAGCTCATGCTCATGTTGGGAGAGCAGCAGGATCCTGTTATTGCAGCACTTCACTGTGCCAGAGCGATCCGATGCATCCCTGAACCTCCTCCGGAACCTCAATCACCTCCTGACTTTAAAACCACCCTCCCCTGAAACCAAACCACTACTCCTGAATCATGAATCCTCATAAATCTAAACTAAGGAGGTTTATAATGCCTGGAGAAAGATATTGTTAGCAATCCTATTCATCTCAATGACTTGGCTGTTGTTCTTATTTTTGTATTCTAATCCACAATGCATACATAAATAGATGCATAAATAAAACAATGTGATGTGGAAGACAGAGAATGTTGCTTTGTCAAACTTTGTCAAAATGCACGGGCAATTTTTCCCCCTGAATCTAATTATTAAATCATGTTACAACATCAGGCAATAAACAACAGTATATAAAGCATGCTACTTGTTACACTGTCACATGACCTCAACACACTGCAAGTGCAGAAGCATACAGTATGTTGATGTTACATTTGCATGTCTTTAGGGTTAGAGGAAACAGACGCTCAGTCTGGAGTCTCTGGACTGTGCACTGATCCTGCACCCATGAGGAATGATGTAAGCAAAAGCACTCTGAGCTCACAGTGTATTCTCAGTGTATCTCATTAGTGAGCGCTCTCTCTCTCTTTTATAATGTTCCAGTGACTTTAAGATACTACACTGTGGGGACTTAAGATCAGAACAATCTGTTCTGCCACACAAGTAATGATATGGATATTATTAAATGACTGAGAGTGTATACCTCATTATTATTACGACAGGTTAGCAGCAAAATACTGAGACTTTGATTGCATTTTTAATTATTTTTACTTGTTATTAGTTATTCATAATTTCTTTTTATAGCGTTGTTTGCACTGTTGTTTGCTGAAGAATTATGTCTGATGTACTTATAATGGAAATTACATAGCAGGAAGGCTATAAGAAGCATCTAATTTTTCATGTAAAATGAATCTGTAGTTTTCATGGATGTACATGGGGTCGACAACTTTTTTGACATGAAGTTACTATATATAGATGATTGGGAAAAAAAAAAATGTCCCAAAGATCCTCTATTAACCCTGTATATTTAAGATGGCTTGTTGTTAATGAGTGACAAACTTTTTCAGTGAAAATAAAATATGAACCAAGCTGAAGGACTGTGAATATCTTGTGAATAAATATATGAATATTTATCAGGCATGTCATGTAGCGTGTCAAGTGGCTTTAAGGGTCAGTAGCAGTCCTGTGTGCACAATCACGTGTGCTTTTTTTGTCTCTGTCTATCCATTTTTATCTTATACGCATACCATGTATATTGTATATTCACACTTTAACACAAACCCAATCCTCCCATTCTCCTGCCCAGCCTATGATATAGTGTTAAGATGTTAAGCCATTTAGAGAACTCAACTGTAATCAATTTGGCAAAACAAGCTCTGGTTCCTGAATGGGGTCAGATGACGTGTTGTTGGCTGAGGCCAATGCGGACAGGTTTTACGCTTGGCTTATGTTGTACCACTATGTGCTCTGTCATAGTTTTGACACTGATAAACTGATAAACACTGTTAAACAAGTAAAACGTATGTTTAGTTAAT
This sequence comes from Sinocyclocheilus anshuiensis, assembly GCF_001515605.1. Lineage (NCBI taxonomy): Eukaryota > Metazoa > Chordata > Actinopteri > Cypriniformes > Cyprinidae > Sinocyclocheilus > Sinocyclocheilus anshuiensis. The sequence continues at coordinate 790,096 of NW_015538011.1, forward strand.
AGGATATTGAACATTAGGGAGTTTGTTTACATCTCTAAAATGAGAAAACAGCATCACGCATGAAATAAATATATATATTTATAAATCTATAAAATTAGTTGTATTCTGTATGTGTGTGCATGTATATATTACATTTTTATTATAATCCTTTTTCTTTCATGCATAATGCTATTTAATCTGTGATCTGTGATCTATCTATCTATCTATCTATCTATCTATCTATCTCTCTGTCTGTCTGTCTGTCTGTCTGTCTGTCTGTCTATCTGTCAAGCATAAGATTCATTTATTGTTTACATTGACAAAGACTGTGCAGTATTTGGCACTCTTCGTTACCTGCTGTACTTAAAGCCATTCTTCTTAATGTCCTCCCTAATTTAACCTGAAGGGTTTGGAGTAGCTTGACCTGTCTGGATTACCTAGAGATGTGCTGTGCCCGATGACCCCTCAATTATTAAGTACAAGCAGGGTACGACAGGGAGCTCTCATCTTTTTCGTTAGCAGACTGACTTAGTCTGTTGTCTACTTTTACAATCTTTTGAGCTCACTAGATTGGAGACATGGTTAGTTACTGGTATACAGACCAGTGGGTTATGAGGCTGATAAGAAGGGATTGTGGAATGTGCTGGAAAAAAAAACAGTGCGTTGCGAACAGCAGCTTGGCTGGTGGTCTACTTAGGGGATTGTTTGTATGTTTGACCTAAGCTGGATGACAGCGCAAATGTCTGCTCTGGTGCAGGTTCCCATCCCTTTCCACAGCCTACTGACTATGAGTGGAGCTCATGGGGTCAGGTTTTTTCCTGTTAAGTATGGTCCGGTTAGTCCCTACAGGTAGATTTTTGTAACCACACTATCTGCTACAAATGCATTTTTCTCCATTAACTGTGATATATGGTGTTACTTATAGTATATGCAATCTGTTGTATTGCTGTCAATTACTTTTTATTAGCTTCTTTTTTCGTCAGTTGTCATTTTTTTGTTCCCCCGTTGTTTGTGCTAATATGATGTTAATGACTCATACAATCTGTTATGCTCTTGTGTGTTCATCATCATGTACAATTTTGTTTATGGGAAACAATTCCTTGTACAAATGAGCTAATGGATCAGATGCTTCATATAAGCAGATGCTTCCTAAAGAGCTTTGATTTAGCTGCATAAATCAGGACTGGTTGAGTGACACATTAGTTCCAGTTGTGAGGGGAAAGAATTTAAGAGTAATTGAATGATCATCATACCTCTGTGGGTAACTTTACAAACATATGTTCCTCTTTAGAGTTAAATTGATTGCAGACAAAAAAAAAAAGACTCAACAAATTGTTCAATTCTTATTTTGAATCGCCTCACTGATGTCACTTATAAACTGTTTACTTTGAGAAAAATAAAGTCCCCTTTGTTAAGAACAGCAAAATAACTCACACATTCTCTTTGTCCTCCTAGGCCCCAGCTTTAGAGGACTCTGGGAGTGAGGCAGCCTGTCTGGATGATGGGGAGTCTCAGCAGGAGGGGCATGGAGAGCAACAGGACCATCAGGAATGGTGTGAGCCGGTTCCTGAAGCAGCACAGGACACAAAAGAGGGATATTTTGACACACACTCATGGCCCAGTGACACTTTCTCTGAATCGAGTCATGAAACTAAGGACTGCTGCAGGACACCGCTCAGCTATGAGGTTGGATCTTGCTCTGTGGGTCATCTGGACTCACACTCTCCATTTGTCAAACCGTCACCTTTGGTTAGAGGGAGAAATCCCTCTTCAACAAAACAGCATCATTCTGTCAATCATGCTGACAGTCTCTGTAGAACAGTGGATAGAGAGCAATTGCAAATACAGACTGGAAATATGGGGGTGATGCACATGGGAGTTGATGGCACTGGAATGTCTCAAGCTAAGGGTGCTCTGGAATGTGAGGAGGTTTTCAGCAATTTTCCAGCGGAACCTGAAGTTGATTCTTCTTCAAGGAATGGCCAATCCTATGTAGTAACACCTCTACTGGCATTAGAGAACTCTGTGGAACCGCAAACACTCACTGAGCCATGTGCTAATGACTCATTATTGACCTTAACAGACGGTGATGGAGCCAAGTTTCAGTTTGCTGACACCTTTGAGGGAAAATCAAAATGGGATCAAATTAACAAAAGTATCACGAACACTCAGTCAGGACACAATGATCTGCAAATACAGTTCATAACCTCAAGTGAGAAACAGTTACTGCAAAATGATATTGACAGTAGTAACACTGAAATACAGTTGATTTCTAATGCATCTGTTGTGAATAGTAAAGATGCCGACTGTCATGAGCTGGGTGTTGATGAAAATAAGATCAGTTTATCTGTATCACATCATCTTTTTGTATATGAGTCTGTATCAGTTGAGAAGCCTATTGAACAGAAGGCCGAGGAGTCAACAAAACATAGCCATTCACAGCCCTCAGTAGAGCACAGCCAATCACAGTCTTCAGTAGAGCACAGCAAATCACAGGCCTCAGCAAACCATAACCAATCACATGATTCTGTAGAATGCAGCCAATCACATAACTCAGCAGAACACAGCAAATTACAAGACTCAGCAGAACACAGCCAATCACAGGCCTCAACAGAAGACAGGCCATCACAAGATTTTGTTGAACACAGCCGATCACAGGACTCAGTAGAACACAGCCAATCACCGGATTCTGTAGAACATAGTCAGTCACAGGATTCTGTAGAATGCAGCCAATCACAGAATTCAGTAGAACACAGCCAATCACAGGACCCAGTAGAACATAGTCTGTCACAGACCCAAGTAGAACACACCCAATCACAGGATTCCGTAGAATGCAGTCAATTACAGAATTCAGTAGAACACAGCCTGTCACAGCATTCTGTAGAATGTAGCCAATCACAGGACCCAGTAGAACATAGTCTGTCACAGACCCCAGTAGAACACACCCAATCACAGGATTTTGTAGAAAGCAGCCAATCACAGAATTCAGTAGAACACAGGCAATCACAAGACTCAACAGAACACAGCCAGTCTCAGCATTCTGTAGAATGCAGCCAATCACAGACCCCAGTAGAACACACCCAATTGCAGGGTTCCGTAGAATGCAGTCAATTACAGAATTCAGTAGAACACAGCCAGTCACAGGACTCAGTAGAACACAGCCAGTCACAGAGCTTAGTAGAAGATATGCCATCCCAAAATTTCATCAAACACAGCCAATCACAGGACCCAGTAGAACATAGCCAATCAAATAATTTTGTAGAGTGCAGCCAATCACAAGATTCAGTAGAACTCACACAATCAAAGGACTCAGTAGAACAGCGTCAACCACATATTTCAACAGAACACAGGCAATTACAGAATTCAGTAGAATGTAGCCAATCACAGGATTCCGTACATCACAGGAAATCACAGGATTTAGCTGAACAAAACCAATCACAGAACTTCATTGAGCACAGCCAATCACAAACTTCAATGGAACACAGCCAATCACAGTCCTCAGTAGAAGACACACAACCACAAATTGATTTCATTAAGGCAAATTCTACGAACACCCAATGGACTGTGACCGAGTCAGACTCTGGTTTTATTTCAAACACAGTGGCTTTTTATGAAAAGGGACAATTAAAACAGGACTGCGTGGATGTTTGCATGGATTGTGAAGTCAATCCAGCCTTGAAAACTTCTGGAAGGCTTTCATCAAAGGATACTGACAAAGAACTCGATTTGAACTTCGAAAATAATAACAGTCTAAATTTAAAAAAACAGGACTTAAATGACACCCCACCTATTGTTTCTGAATGTGAGTGTTTTGCAGCTGAGAGAGCTTTCTCAAATGTGCCTAATGCAACTTCTGCTGGAGTGTCAGACTCATTGCATCAGCGTGTGATCAATGAATGGACCTCAGAACAGTCAGATCTGCAGGCCAGACCTCATTGTGGTTACCAAAATGCCCCAGTATTACAAATGCACACTAAAAAAAAGGATTACTCAATTAGTAGTTATCACATGGACAGTCATTGTTTAGAGGACAGTGGACAAACTTATTCAGGGGAACATGAGCCTGAGGATGATTTTTATGAAACCCATCAGTGCCCTAATAGTAGAATTAATTGTAACACACAGGGTGAATTCACTGAAGCACAAGTTTATGTTAACACTAAAACTTTTGATACCAATGATGGTGACGTTTTAGAAGGAACACAGAAGGATAGCAAAACACATCACATTATTAAAGGGTACCAGAAAGAATGTACAATAGTTCCCTCAATAGAGCAGTCAGTGATTTACTCTGATAGTTCGGGATGCATCGAATACACTAGGCTCAAGTCATTGAGTGTTATGTGTCCTGACATGAAGACAGCTGAAGCCAATGGGTGTCCTGTAGACAGTCCTGTCGAATCTCTGGCTGGTCTGTTTGAGATTTCGTATGACAAATCTCAAGTCAGCCCCACAGATGATTGCTTTGAGCTCAGTGATGGCCTTCATATGAACTGCAAACAAGTAGCACATTGCTTTATAGAATATACAGAGACCTCCAAACAATTTTGCCGACTCGACACCCTGTCTGACAAACAAGCAAGGCAAAATGAGTCAATTGAAACAATTGAGCCGGATGTTGATGTTTGGTCTAGTGCATGTACTGATCCTTTCACAAATGCTCAATCTCCTTTTGATTATTTCCAGCTGAACAGTAGAAACAATGAATACAGCTCAGACACAAATAATAATATTAAAGCCATTACTTTAGAAGAGTGTGCCTCAGGTGAACAGATCTCTTTGCCCAATTCTTTGCAAAAATACTGCAGGGTTACCAGCAATGCTGGATCTTTAGTTTCAAAAGGTGGTGATTGCAAAGACAGTGACTCTTATAGCGCCCCTGCTAGTCAGGCCACTCCCTTTAAAGCACCTGAAATGAGGACTGCAATGAATGGCGAAGATAATGTTGCTAAACCTTCTGAATTTAATGAATGTAGCAGCTATAGAAATGTTATATTAAAGCAGCTCTGTGATTGCTGTGGTGGAAAGGATTGCCAGCTGCACTTGTCTGCACTGGAGGGAGAGCAGACAGCAGGAGGATTTCAGCTCAAGGGCACAGACGGCATCAGTCAAAGCAGAACTGCAGTGTTGCAAACCTTGAGTCCCACACACACAGATGACCATTACAGCACACATGGAGAGGTTAATGCAGACTCTACAAACTGTGAATTTTCGCATATTGGCCATTTGCTTGCACACAAACATCCGGAGCTCGTCCAAGAGAAAAGCATATTACCACTGGTTGGTGGCTCTCTTAAGGTCGATGATACTTATGCATTAGAAAACATGGAGAGAAAGCTTGAAACTTTCATGGCAAACTCTCCTGAAAGCACTGATTCAATATGTGAAACTTCTGATCCTCTTTGTAAGCAATCTTTGCAACTGCACAACTCGGAGATCGAGGACACATTTGTTACATGTTGCCGTATTTTACCCATCACTAATTTAGAGGCCATTTTGGAGTTGGACCGTTCTCCAGAAAGCTCATTTGTGACTGAAAAGGGACTGGAGGAGCAACAGAGAGGAAGTCCATTATCAGAAGTTGGATTCAATGAGGAATGGAGCTCTTGTGATGACGTCACAACCCGCCCACATACGGACGTTTCTGCCATGTGGACAAAAGCCAGTGTAGCCACTGTCATGAATGAACCAGATGCTGGAGAAACAATGAGCTCTTTATCAAATGGATTTGATAGCAGTGATGGTTATAGTGTTTCCAGTTTTGTGTCACAAGACCTTGACTCCAGTACCAACAGCGAAGAGATGGAGGACAGCACTCAATCATCATCTAGTCTTCATGGTTCTGCAAGAAATAAGAGAACCCAATCAGGGAAGGGCTCTGTGTTTTCTGTTTTTTCTCGAATCCCCTCATTCCGCAAGATCAAATGGGAACACAAAGGCAATAACAAGGTTGATCCAGAAATTAAGGACTCCAACGAGTATGGAGATGAACGGAATGAGGTGAAGTACAATAGGTCTCTCACACGTAACAAATCCAACCCTTCACTGTACAAGACCCCTATTTCTCATAGTACAGATCATCTTACAGACATTTCAAAATTTGTTGACCACTCCAATGATGATATTTTTGAAGAAGCTTTTTCTTTGAACTTGCACAATAGAGAGAAGTATGCACAATGTCAAAATTTGTATCAGCAGCAGCAACAGCACAAAGATGGAGATGTACTGAAATGTAGAGCTTCCCCAACGACAGAGGGACTGCAACAAAAAAGAAGCAAAAGTACCGACAACTTAAACTTACGCATGAAGCTCGCGATAGCTCACAAGTCTCTGTCTAGCCTGTTTGAGTCCAGATATCCTGAGAGGGACAACCAGGAGCAGATTTCACAGTCAGAGAACGAGGAGGTAAAAACCAAGCAGTCCTGGAGGAAGATGAAACGCTCTAAGGAAGCAGAACTTTACAAAAGAACTCTATCGGTTCCTGGGACGACCTGTGACAAGTCCATACATCAGAGCCATATCGATTGTGCCTTCTGTGCTCATCAGAACAGGTCCAGACTTAACAGCTCACTAGCTTCTCAAAAGAGTTTGATGAACCAGTGCCATTCTGATTCACAGAGTTTGAAATCTGGACCTCAGTCTGATGATAGTAAATGTCTGGAAGGTGGTGAGCTGCCTTGTGCCCCTTACTCAGATTCTGAGGTCTCAGTAGATGGCTTTGAGGCCAATGTTGAGGATAGGTCACAATCACCTGTACACCCCACTGTTTTTGCACTCGCAAACCAGATGTCACCTACCTGGACCAGATCATTAAGCTGTTTTGAGACCACTGATACTCCGACGAGGCCCATGAGCCCCAAACCTCACAGTCCCGGTCTGGGCTGGACACACCAGAGGAGCTTCCGTTACCCCTCGAGATCCGTTGCATCTTCTCTCTACTCGCTCGGTCAGGGAGTGAGCACTGACGGTCTCTCCGATCCACCTCTGAGACCGACGTCTCTGAAGCCAAGGACAGCACAACTCCCTACAGCCCACTCTTTTGATTCTGAGTGCTTACTAGAGGACAGCAGTTCAGACAGCCAGTCTCAAAATAGCCTGAATTCAGCATCCCTGATCAACAAACCAGAGGTGAGTCAAAGGCAGTTATGAAGTTTATGATGTTAGGAGAGCTTAGATGTGTCCTTTGAACATTTTGAACAGGATTGCTATGTGATTTGCTCACTTTCTATATTTAGCGTTGCTGTTTAGTAATTCTACTTCAGTTAAAATTTTTCCCAAGACTCTTCATATGTGAAAGCAAAAGTGGATAGTTATGGTGCATTTTTCAAAATACATTCCTGCTTTCTGTTGCGGAGTTGGACTCAGTCAGGATATTTACAAGGGTTGTTACATGTTTAAGTCACAATACTAAAGAGCTTTCAGAGAAATATGTGCACTTCTCAAAAATAGTGCCATCTAGTGGCTAACAAGGAACATTTACGATCACATTGTCTATATATCCATGGCACAATAATGTAGTGAACCCTTTCAAAAAGTGTGGCTTACACTGCAAACGTTTTTTTTTTTCACATGAAGCTGTAAAATATTCTAAAGTTTGTTTTCATAGATTGTTTATTGAATGTAAGAGCATTGTGCATTTATACAATTTTTGGGTCAGTAAGATTTTTTTTAATGAAACCATTACCATTTAAAAAAAAAAAAAAAAAAAAAAAAAAAAAAAAAAAAAAAAAAAAAAAAAAAAAAAAAAAAAAAAAAAAAAAAAAAAAAAAAAAAAAAAAAAAAAAAAAAAAAAAAAAAAAAAAAAAAAAAAAAAAAAAAAATCTTATGTTTACAAAGACTGCATTTATTTAATTTAAAATACAGTTAAAGCAGTGAAATCATATAATCATAATAAGTAAATATCATTACAGTTTAAAATTACAATTTAAAACTTTTGTATTTTAAGATATTTTAAAATGTAATTTATTACTGTGATGGCAAAGCTCCACCTTCAGTGTCACATGAGCCGTCAGTAATCATTCTAATATACTGATTTGGTGCTCAAGGAACATTTCTTATTATTATCAGTGTTGAAGACAGTTGTGCTGCTTCATATTTTTGTGGAAACGGTGATACATTTTTTTTTTCTGGGAGAAAAAAAGAGGAAAAAAGCACATTTATATGAAATAGAAATAGTAACATTTTAAATTTTTCATGTAATTTAATGATTAATTTAATGCATCTTTGCTGAATAAAAGAAATAATTTTCTGAAATAATATTACTGACCCCAAACATTTGAACAGTAATCCATTAATCTGCCAGTGCATACAAAATACACATACATTAGAGATATTTTTAACAGTATAATGATGTCTTAACTGAAAAGTATAAAAAAGTGTAGTGCAGTGTAAATATCTCGCTAATGGTTACCAAACGTTAATATATGACATCCATCAAAAGACATGTACATGTACTGTACAATAACCACCTAAATTTGCACTCAAAGCATGTAGAGCACAGTACTGAGCCAGCCATCCAGTCAGAAGAGAGAAGACAACAAGGAAGTGCATGTGTGCTTCGGGTGAAGTCCAGAGAGCAGGGTAAAGCTGCACCCAGACCCATCTCAGACCTCTACGGTTGGACCGTGTCTCTTCAGGGCATCAGAGAGGTAGCGCTTGACCTGGAGAGGAAGAACAATTCGCCCGAAACACATCGGCGCTCATGCTCATATGAAACGTTGACTGATGTGGAGAACATCTGTAAAAAGAAGGTTAACACGCGGCAAAGTTTGCTTCAGCTTAGCACACCAACATCTCAGAAGCACAAGAAAGTAAGGAACTCATCAAAAAGGGAGAACAACCCGACCATCAGCATCTCCCACTGCACCTTTTCTTCTCCTGTTCTGCTTTCTTCCTGTTTTGTACTCTTGGAGTCATTCCCTTGTAGACCCTTTAGGATTTCCAATTTCTCTTCCGTTTCTTGTAATTTGCCTGAATGCACAAAAATCTGTCCGTACACTTTCACTATTTCCGATGTCTGTCAGAAATCTCAAATGAGCATATGAATCTAAATCATTTAAAATTACTATTTTACACAGTTTTTCTCAGTACATATATTAAATATATATATATTATATTTAATATTTATTAATAATAACAATGATGATTATTATTACTTTTGTAATTTTTTAACTCTGTTTTTCAGTGCTTTTCATTGTAAATAAATATAGACATACAGACAATTATTTTATTAAATTAATTATTTAATTTTAATTTATCATTAATAATATACACGGTTTCTTACTGTTTAGTCAGTACTTTTATATATATATATATATATATATATACACATACATAGTAAATAGTAAATTTACTAGTGTAGTAGAAAATTATAAATAGCAAATATGTATGTATTCACTCATTATTATTAATAATTATAATGAGCATGCTTGTATCTCATTCATAGGTGCGTGCTAGACTTTCCCTCACTTCTCCAGAGCAGTTCCCCTCTGTTTCTCTCAAAGACCACTTCTTTTCCCAGAGCACACCTGTTGGACTGGACTTTTTGGGCTGGCCTCACCGTGCGTCATTTTCAGGTACGGAACATTGGCATTTAAACCTGCTATACATTGCACCACAACCTTTTATTGTAGTACAAAGTATATTGACTTCCTAAATCTTTCCTTTAAGTCTGGGTGTACTTTAGTGTCCTCCAGGGGGCAATGGTTTCCTTCATTCTGCAACCTATGTTTACCCCCTGCCAGTTATTTATAGTTCTGTTTGTGACAGTCGGAGCCCAGAGACTCACAGATGTCTTTGATGTAAATTTATAGTCTTTCATCATCAAGCACTAACCCATTTGCGTTGAGATACCTGGACATAAACCTGAGGAGGTCTTTGCCCAGCTGCAGCCGCAAACAAACAATACATCTGTGATGAATTCCACCTACAACGTGCAATTTCTTAAGAAGTTGTGCATGTACGTAGCGGGAGCACAGAGGCTATCTTTGTGCGGTAATGCATGGAGCGGGGAGCTCAGAGGCCTCCAGCGCTGATCCTCTCTCTTTCTGCCAAACAATCCTGCTGATTATTTCTCACCCACTCACTGGTGCCATGCCTTCTCTCGCTCACTCTCACTCGCTCTCTGAGCTTAGAGGTAGACCTGGCATAGGTTTATAACCATCACCCTTAAAGACACTCACATACGCACACTTTAAAAAGGAGACTTCATTTAGGAAATCGAGTGGAGTGTCTCAATAGAAGTGTAGCCTTTGATTGTAAGCTACTATGAAATGGGCTTTGGCTGACCTTGAGTTGGCTGTTTTGCTTGCCTGCTGTTATGAGCATTATGTTTCTATGATCAACATAAAACCCTGACTAAATCTGAACCAGTTATATATTAAAGTGAGCATTTTTTTTCTCCCTAACCTCTGATCTGAACTGAGACTTCTTGATCTTTTTTTTAACTGTTGCTCTGTTTTATGTAAAAATTTCCTCCCACTATTGATGTCTTATTGCTGTGACATGCTATGTATTTTGCAAGACCTCTGTAAATCCCTTGCCTTATGTAATATGGATATCTATGAGGAGAAAGACACAGTGACCTCATTTTGCCCCTTGCTGACATCATGCCCACTCTACGACCTTTCCGTACACCGCATGACAAGCCAATGCAGCATTCCTATTGCGGTTATGCTAATGTAGAACTCGAGTCTTAGTTTGTAGTTTGAGTTCAGGAGCACTTCATGAGAGAAACTAACACCGATACATGCTTCTGTCCACAGAATCGAATCTCAGCACACCAGCACAAGAGGCACATGTCGCCCCTCTGGGTGAGTTTACTCCTTCTGAATCACAATACGAGCTGGACAATGCCGGAGTGAAATATTGAAGGGACGTTCAAACCTGTTTGTTTGGCCTGTATGCATTTGTGACAGCTAATAGTCCAATTGGCTTTTTAAGTGTGTGTGATTTAAACTAGGGGTTTTGATGTCATATTTTAATCTTCAAATATGAAGATCCCCTTGAAAGAGAGCCTCTTTCTATAAATACAGCTATGTACTTCTCTTATAAATACTCTCTAAAAAGTAGAAAAAATAGTTACCATGCATGATATTGTTGTTGTTGTTATTTACAATGTTTTTGTCAATATTTTCTCTTTCTATATATATTAAATATTTAATATTATTATAAATAATAGTGATAATAATAAATATAATAATGAAAATAATAAATAATAATAGTAACATTTGTACTACTACTACTATGAATAATAATAATAATAATAATAATAATAAATAAATTCTATAAATAAATAAGTAAATGCATACAAAAAAAATATTATTATTAC
>NW_015538011.1:801896-820914 GCF_001515605.1 Sinocyclocheilus anshuiensis
CCAAGGCAGCAAAAACAGTAATATTATGACATTTTTGTACTTTAATATATTGTATTTGTAATATATATATATATATATTTTTTTTTTTCCTTACATTATTTTTTTGCACTTTTATTTCTGAACTTTTCCATGCCAGTTTGAAAACCCCTGATCTAAACCAATAGCAGGTCTGACCTGTCATATACAAGAATGTGAGGAATGTTCCGCTGAGTTTTATCTGAGCTCCCATGTTATGTAAAGTGTAGTCACAGTTGCAAGGGTTCACACAAGTCAAGATTCTCAAGTTTGAGTCTGATGAGAAAGGCTTCACACAAGCCACATTCCTTTCTATTCTTAGTTTCCAGAGATTCTGGCCATTTCTGTGGAAATCACGTCTTTTGGAATCACATCAGCGTGCTGCGCAAGCATGCTTGGGCTTTCGTTGTGATAAATTATGTACATTTTTGTGCTTTTTTGCTCATATGTGTGATCCCAGCTAATTATGGGTTAAATTCTTAGAAGGTGTTTGCAACTCTCAACATCGCTAGTGCTCTCTCCAGGCGCTGTCTTTTGCTTTACTAACAGCTCGGCTTTAACAGTGGAGGAGGGGAGCTCAAGGGGGACTGGAAGGGAGGGGGAAGGCGGTCTGTTTCAATGCCAGACTGAGCGTTTTGCATTGAGCCATGTGAGTCGTATGAGTCCTCCTCCCCTTAAAGGATCCCCATTGAGGCCAGCTTGTGACTGTATGCGTGTGTGCACGAGAGAGAGAAGGCTGATTGTGTGTCTGGGCGTCTGTGTTGAGCCGTGAGCTCTTTCAGACTGTGCATCCAAGAGTGAAAGTAAAAGATAAGGAGAGCGAGTGAGGAATGACAGAGAGAGGCTGAGGCTACACTGCACACTCAAGCCTCGGAGACACGTTTTGGACCCGACACCTGCCGAAGCGACGCCACCCTTCTTCCTCTCGCTGTGCGTCCACATGCGCACCCAGCACAGTGCCGGTGAGGTGGGCGTCCCGCTGGCAGGAGGTGGCTGCAGTGGTGGCAGTTCAGAGCAGTTACCTGGCTCTGACTCAGACTGTAGCCCCGCTCTGAAACTGGCCGGAGGGGTTAGAGCAGTGCGAGGGGTCATGTCCCATTACTGGAGTCTGGAGAGCCTTCACTCCACCAACGGCGGTAAGACTCTCTCACCTCTGGAGCTCAGATGTTTTGGTGGTTGTGGAGCTGCGTTTTGAGCTTGATGTCAGTTGACACTCATGCAACGGGTGACGTTCTGCCTCTGTGAGGTTCTTGTGACAGCTCTTGTTCATTGTATTGCAGCCTTTCAGTCAATGTGATGGCATTGTCTTGAGCCTTTGATGGGCAAAAAGAGGTAGCTGGAAGAGCCACTGTCTCTATGCAAATGTAAACACATAGAGTAGCTGTCGCTCATGCGATTAGCGTGTCAAAGCAACAGGAGTTTGCATTCTGACCAGTCGACTCGCATGCTACATGTACAGAAGCAACATGAGTTGGAAATCGAGCTAGATTGGTGGGGATGTGAGAATCGAGATGCCTTACTGTTGAATGAAGATGCCACTCTCTTTGCCGTCTGCATCCTGCTTAGGTTATTGCATTACTGTCACGGATGTCATCTATTGATCTATGTTCCTGCTGGCTCGTGATTGGTGAAGTGGTAATGTTGTGGAAGGCTCTGTCAAGTGAGCCAATGTGTATTGTAGATATAGATGGATTGCTTAGGAGTGAAGTGACAGCTTTCCCTTCATTCCCTGCATTTCCTAAATTCAGCAGCTGCACATATTCCCTCGCAGGATATTAATGTGCAAAATTAGCATGCGCTGAGCTTTTCCACACCTATGTGATATTAAACAATGTGGCATGTCATGTCAGCATTTGTGTAAAACCACTTGAACATGCAGCATAATATTCAACACAGCATGAAGAAGCGAGTGAAAGCACAGGCTGTGTTAAAAATATTTGAGGGGAAGCCAACACTGCCCTTTTTGCCTCTGCGAACAGAACCGATATATCGATTAACGCAAATTCTTCAGGTTTCCTTTCTAAGAATAGAGCAACTCTCTCTCTGTGCTGGCGCACTGCCCATGGCTGTGTAGTAAGACTGTGCAAAAGGAGTGATGTGAAATGAGATGAGATGCCAGTTTGAGCAGTATTTTGGTCTCATTATCTTCTCTCAGGGTTGGCATGGTGACAGACAAGCCAATGACCGTCAGCCAAGGTAGCACTGATGTCACGAATGGCCACCGCTACCCACGTCAGCTGCAGTTTGGGTGTTTTTCTCATTTTCTGCTTTGTCCTAAGAGAGATGGGATGTGACTTTTCCTGTGGTGGAGGGAAATAAATGGTGCACTGTGAGCCGGGGGCAATAGCTACAGACATTTCAAACAGCGCTGTCACCTCGTCACAGTTCGCTGACCTCATTACAGCGCTCATACGCTGTCCGTAGCTGATCGCAGAACAGTCGGAAGAACAAAAAACCGGTGTGACACGTGAGAAATGTGTTGAAATGGAACGTTTGAACATTAGAAGTGTTTAATGAGAGACTGTTTATGCACGAATCCCAAGGCACTTCCTTGGCATCTCTAAACAGACAGAGATGGTTTGGGTTCAAGCCAGACTGGACCCACAGAACTCAAAAGTTGTAAACCGTCCATTCACTAAACTGAGAGACTCTCTACCTTAGTGTTGGGCATCAAGAACTGTTTTTTAGTGTAATTACTGACTGGGAGGTCTACAGGATGTACTGTAATATCTGGAAAAAGCTATCCATTAGCTTTTCCATTCATCTCAATGGGACTTGCTTAGCTGGCACAGGCCAGGGTACCACAGAAGACTGTGGTAGTTCACTTTTAAGAGTGCTCCGAAAATGATCTACCACTCTGTGGATTATCTACTGTAATTAAATGAAATATATGCAATTTAAATGCTTGAAAAAACATATATTTGACAGGATTACACTTTTATATGCCTGTCAATGGAGAAGGATGGTGCAGTTAAGATATCTATCAGCTGGCCTAACATGGCTCTTAGCCAGCCAAAACCTGACCTCTTGGTTTGTTCATATGACAATGTGTAGTTAAAAACTTTTCTACAGTAGTTCTTTATTGTTTGGACGCAATCTTTCTTAGTGTTTGATGGGCCCTATCATTCATTTTCGGTTATAGACGCTCCTGCTAAACAGGCATCCATGATTTGCCCTTTTTGGAAGTCACCCATTTCACCCACAGCTTGTACTACACTGCTGAACACAACTTATACTACACGGATTTACAAACTGATATAGACAACAAAAAGATAAATAGGTAATATACATAATAAAAAGATAAATAGATGAAGAATTGCAATATTTGTCTTTTCACTGAAGTCTACACAAATTATATTAACCCCTATAATAACATTATTTTGTCCAACCCCTGTATAATATGCAATAAATTGATCAAAAGTGACAGTAAAGACATTTATAATGTTACAAAATATATATATTTCAAATAGGGCTGGGTGATAAAACGATAACGATAATTATCGCGATATAATTTTCCTCAATAAAACGATAACAAGAGTTTAATAAATGTTCAATATAATGTTTATGTGCCAAAAGCAGAACGAAAACAGCGCTACTCATTTGAAGCTCGCCACATGGACCATATATCCGCTGGGGTCAAAGTTCAAACGGCAGCGCAGAGCGAGGTCACTAGAGCAGATGCGTTTAATCACTGATGAGTCTCTGTCGTGCGAGCACTAAATAGCACTGTGAGATCCAGTGTGAAGCACTTTAATTCAGCAAAGAACACTAATTTACTAGTTTAACGTTAACTAGTTTAAAGCCGGATGAAACAGTGCTGACAAATAGGAGAAACACTGTGCACAACGATACAGTCAGAAGGCTTTTCAATTTACAAATCGCCATCATTTACCATGGATGTATTAAAGGGGTCATATGATGTTGCTAAAAAGAACATTATTTTGTGTATTTGGTGTAATGAAATGTGTTTATGCGGTTTAAGGTAAAAAAAACACATTATTTTCCACATACTGTACATTATTGTTTCTCCTCTATGCCCCGCCTTTCTGAAACGCGTCGATTTTTACAAAGCGAATCGGTCTGAAAAGCGAGGTGTGCTGTGATTGGCCAGCTATCCAGTGCATTGTGATTGGCCAAATACCTCAAGTGTGTGACGGAAATTTTACGCCCCTTACCATATAGTGAGGCCTTGTCCCGGCCGGAGCGACGAGACAAAAACATTAAAACCCATTATAAACGAGGCATTTGTTGCATCCAGTGGGGACATAATTATGGATTATAATGACTTACAGGTGCATCTCAATAAATTAGAATGTCATGGAAAAGTTAATTTATTTGAGTAATTCAACTCAAATTGTGAAACTCGTGTATTAAATAAATTCAATGCACACAGAAATATTTGGGTTAAACTGTTCTGGAACAGTGTTAGAAATACAACTTAACCACAGATTTCTAGTTTTGTCCTCTTTTGGAAGACCAAACAAAGTAGTTTCGCTTTCACAACAAAACACACGGCGGGCTAGAGTGAACGGAGGCCGGAGGCCTAGAGTGAGGCTAGAGACGACCCCGGGCTGGACTCCGCTTCGTCCACGGTGAAAGCCGATCCAGCGATCCACAGGCATGACGAAGCAGATATCGTCCTCTTTTGGAAGGCCAAACAAAGTAGTTTCGCTTTCAGAACGAAACACACGGCGGCCTTGAGTGAGCGGTGGCGGGTGGCTAGAGTGAGCGGAGGCGGGCGGGCTTGAGAACGACCCGGCCGGCGGGCTTGCGGCAACCACATGTGACGACCCCGGGCTGGACTCCGCTTCACCAAGAGCTTGTAACACTCCAAAGAGAAAGGAAAAATTGAAATCGCATCATATGACCCCTTTAAAGGAGTAATGGAATATAATTACAGTATTTTTGTGATTAAGCTATAGCGTTTGTGGATTTATACTAAATGTATTTAGACTACTGTTTTTTCATACAAATACCTAGAAACCATATAGTTACATTTTTACCATGATGTTGAGGTGCTATGTGTGCAGTTTTAACTGTGGTTATCATGATCTAAATGTATGCTACTATGGAAGACCAATAAAACCTTTTAAAAAAAGTTCAGAATAAATTTAACCGTATAAAACTTAGGTTGCTACAATTTTTACAGATGTTACTGATTTTGATAATGAACAAAAATGTACCTCTGCATCCTAACTCAAGCTACTATCAAATGTGCATTTCTAAGAGACAAAAAGTGAGGCGTTATGCAAATCTTCCCACATCGTGACGTAGACATGTGGGGGCGTGTGAGAACGAGCCATTTTAGGTAGGCGTGGTTGACTCTTAACTTTTATAAAGAATATCTCTTTGGATTTGAGACTTTAGTCTTTGCAACTTTACAGATCTTCTTTATGCACCAAGAGCTTGTAACACTCCAAAGAGAAAGGAAAAATTGAAATCGCATCATATGACCCCTTTAAAGGAGTAATGGAATATAATTACAGTATTTTTGTGATTAAGCTATAGCGTTTGTGGATTTATACTAAATGTATTTAGACTACTGTTTTTTCATACAAATACCTAGAAACCATATAGTTACATTTTTACCATGATGTTGAGGTGCTATGTGTGCAGTTTTAACTGTGGTTATCATGATCTAAATGTATGCTACTATGGAAGACCAATAATTAATTTGAATAAAACTCCAAAAGTCTTAATAATTTAATTTCACCATATAAAAATGAGGTTGTTACAATTTTTTACAGATGTTACTGTTTTTGATAATGAACATAAATTTACATCTGCATCTCAAGCTACTACTGTCAACTCAAGCTCCTGTCAAATGTGCATTTCTAAGAGAAAAAATATATTATTAATATTGCAGCCTGCACTGCAAACTGCTGAAGATACACGTCATCCAAGTCAGGCAACACAAACCTGTTTCATGATTTGAAACAATATCACTCATTAGAACATGTAGAAACTAATAAATAAATTTTTCTGGTAAGATATTTATTTTGTTAAGGAAAAAGTGTAAAGATTTCAAAAACGTTAAGTGTTTGTCATGTTCTGACCATAAAGAGTAGTTTAAAACCACAGTTAATGGTCTGCTTTCTACAACTATCACTTAGAAGCAAAAATCTGCCTTAAAACTCGAAAGAAATAAAGATTAATTATTGATATGAAAAATTTTATCTTGATAATTTTTTTGGCCATATCGCCCAGCTCTAATTTCAAATAAATGCTGTTCTTTTGAACTTTCTGTTAATCAAAGAATCCTGAAAAAAAAAAAACCTGTATCAAGGTTTCGACAAAAATATTAAGCAGATGTTTTCAACATCAATAATAAAAATAAATGTTTCTTAAGCACCAAATCAGCATATTAGAATGATTTCTGAAGGATCATGTGACACTGAAGACTGGAGTTATGCTGCTGAAAATTTAACTTTGCCATCACAGGAATAAATTATATTTGAAAATATATTAAAATAGAAAACAGTTGTTATCAAAACATAAATTCGGAAAACTGTAGCTGTTTTAGAGTAGCATATTTTGGAAGAAGACAAAGGTAACAAAATTGTAATAATATTTCAGATTATTTGTGTTTTTACTGTATTTTTGATATTGCATAAGAATGGGAGACTTCTTTCTTGCTGAGGCCAAGCTTTTGTATAGTAGTTTATGTACCATACATGACCATATGTGTCACATTTTTCTGCATGCATCATGTCAATGCATGCACCCTGACACATTTAACACCATGAGTGGCTTTTCATCTGTTTTCCTGCATTTACACGTCAAGAACGCCTGCAAGTATAGATGCGGTATAGAAAGGGCAATGAGCTGTAGAAATTGTCTCACAGGATGTCACCACCACCACCCATCACCATATCGTGCTTCTGCAAATCCTCTTCTCTTCTGCTTTCATTACTTGTGTGAAATGCACGACCACTTCTCACTTGTCTCAGAGCCAGAAATAGAAAGTCTCAGTTCTTCTCAAAAGCACTTTCATTAAAGTCTTGAGTTTCCACGCTGGAAGGGAGCAGATGTGTTGCTGTCCGTATTTTCTCTGCGGGGTATTTTGTCTAGATTGCAGAATCTTGTGACCACCCAGTGTGAGCCGGGTCAAATGATAGAGAACGAGTCTGAAGTTCAATTCTAAATAAACACTTATTGCTTAATCCTCATAAATGATTATTCCTCAAGAAACTGAATGACATGCCATTCAACGTTTAATTCAACCAAATGAATTAGACTCTGTAAACTACGCCTTTGCTTTTCATAATCCAACAATTGCTCTAATCCAGTTAACACGTAGAGGGGACGGGGGTCTTCAGCCCCTCAGGCCCTATCACAACTGACGACAATAAGACAGATGGTGTTTCATTCACACCTTTTTACATAAACCACATCCATACAGCTCTACGGATGACACCCTGCTTCAGGCACAAAATTGTCTTTCTCCATATACTTCAGTGTCTTTTTCTGGTTTCTGCTATACAGACAAGAAGTGAAGCGATAAATAGTGTTTGACAAGACCTGTTATGAGTGTTAAGTCTCTAAATAGATATTCAAATGAGAACTACATCTTAAAAATTAAGGTTCTTCAATGGTACTTTGCAGCATTTCAGGCTCAAAGATGGCTATATGGTTCTTTGAAGAAAAGGTTTATATTGGTACTTGTTAAAATCATAATCATTATTATAAATATTGCCCATATTTATCGCTTTGCTTCATGCCATTTGTGCTGCTCACATGAGTAATACTACAAATCATGTGAAGAATTCAGAGAATACAGACTTACGATTGTCACTTGGCAGGAAATAAATCATGAGAAAATCCCATATTTTGCTGCAGGAGGAACCCGAGCCATAGCTACCCATTTAGCAATTGCATAGCAACCATCTGTAACACCCTAGCAACCACATGGCAACACAGAAAAACCTGCTCAGAACACTATTAAAAACTGCATAGCAACCTCCATGACACCCTACTGCACAGCAACACAGAAGAACACACTCAGAACACATAGCAACACATAAGCAACCACATAGCAACACAGTAAAACCCACACATCACTCTTTAGCATAAATCATAACTGCAAACCATATTTTTGGGGTTAATTGTGGAATTTAAAAGAGATTTTGGTAACACTTAAAGCCTTTATATATAATGCATTATGAAAGTAGTTTAAAAGCATTAATTAGGTCTTGTAATGCACCTTATAATACATTGTATGATCTCACGAGTAACTGTAACCACAGTTATAATGCATTATAATACGTATATCTATTAATTGTTACACCTTTAGAATGTATAATGCATTAAAACATGACAAACAAACCCTCAAATATTATAATGCATTTTAACTTTGGTTACAGATGTGAAAAGATATAATTCTTTTCTCTGCATTATGTGAACGCCTCAGATCTCAAACAGATCAGTTTGTTGAACCAGACAGCTCAAATGCAACTTTTTAATGACTATATTCTACCTTATTATAACAATATCAGATCTGAAAACTGTAGCTGTTTTAGAGTAGTAGTCATGTTCCTAACCTAATTCCATCCCTCATAGCCACTGCATAGAGGGAGACATCATCACTGCTGTGAAATCATTGTGGCATATTTTCATTTTCTGTGAGTTCATGGAGAGATTCCAGACACTCCTCCCTCTGTTTGGGTCGTTTAATAAACTTTTGATCCTGTTTTCAGGGTTAGTAATAATCTGCAGTCTACACAGATTACTGTTCCAGACTTGTGTGGCATTGACATCAGTCTGCCAGCAACTGCAGAAAGTCATATGAAGGTAAAGGCTGGTGTTTTGCTGGGCGAGGGTGGTAAAAGACAGTAAGTAAGATACAAAAGAAAAATCCAAGAACATGATTGGAGCCTTGACGTGGTGAATAACATCCTTTGATAATATAGTTTCAAGTCTAAGTTCAATAGTTTGTGTATTATTATTGTATATTGGCTAAACTGATAATATTTTCAGTTCCCAGTAACTAGTTTTGTGGATTTTAGTCCATGTGTGTTAGCTTTGAGGTCATATACAGTATACGCTAGTGTACTCCTAAACATTAACAGTTTGCTTTTTGATGAATTTGGTTCAACTGATGTTTTCAGTTACCAGAAAAATTTGACCCATTAAAATGTGCTTAAAATGAAATCAGGGGTTTTGTGGCTTTTAATCCATGTGCTAATATCTATAAAATCTATGTATGTAAATTGTGCTTATCAAGCGATTACCTGATAATATTTTCAGTTCCCAGTAACTAGTTTTGTGGATTTTAGTGTAGTTAGCTTTGAGGTCATATACAGTATACGCTAGTGTACTCCTAAACATTAACAGTTTGCTTTTTGATGAATTTGGTTCAACTGATGTTTTCAGTTACCAGAAAAATTTGACCCATTAAAATGTGCTTAAAATGAAATCAGGGGTTTTGTGGCTTTTAATCCATGTGCTAATATCTATAAAATCTATGTATGTAAATTGTGCTTATCAAGCGATTACACAATCAAAAAAATATTTAGGCCTAATAGGTATGATTATTTATGTTAATTGCATATAAAATTTCCAACCATTTGGATTACACAGTATTAACATAAACTAATAAACTTGATGTGATGCATATTGTCAGTTATACATATAAGAAACAAGAATAAGATTTATGTAATAGCACATAACTTATAATTATTGTGATTTAAATAAACAGTAAACAGGATTATATATTAACCACTAGTAAATTCAATTTATTATATGTAAACCAATCTCTCATATTTGTAACTGAATTTTGCTTGTTATACATCTAGCCATATATAAACCATGTTCATACTTTTTAACCGATTTAAATGTAATTGTTTTCACAATTACCAGATGTATGCAGATTCTGTGGAATTTAAATAAATACATTTTTGAAATATGATTATTTAAATACTTAATACTTACTATAAATTACTTAATAGTAAACAAAGCCATTATTATTTTTTTTTTGAGTGCAGAATCTCAGTTGATGAGTGTTTTTTTCTTTCCTCAGTTAACATGTTTTCTATTGAAACAGAAAGTTTTAATTGGACACATCAAAGAGCTTGTACTTTGTTTCCATAGAATTCCACATAAGGAGGGCACAGAATAGTAATCGTGCAAATTAGCAGTTAATCAGTTAGTCAGCCTTAAGCTTGATGCTTTGTGTACTAAACAGTGAGAAGACAGAACCAGATGAAGGCTCTTTGCCCTCCATGTTCACCTCTGTTTACTGTCTGAGCAACACTTTACCCAGAATTCCTTACCCATCGTCGCTCTGCCTGGACTCCATCAAACTGTCCTGGCAGCTCAAGTGCACGCCAGTAATCTTGCTACAGACCTTTTCAGCTTAAAGTGAGGAATATCATGCAGCTTTAATTTGTCAGTTAATGATGTGTGCCTGTTTGTAGTGAGTACAGCTTATCAGTTCCTCAAGTCTGCTCCCAGACAGGCACCAGCAGGACCGCCCAGCTGAGCTGTGCTAGGCACAGGCTGCTCCTATAGCCCTAGCACTGGCCCTAACGGCTGCTCCCTCTCAGGAAATTAGTTTGAGCCACTTTGAGCCTAATTTACAACCTTGTACTGTTGTGTTATACAAACCAAATTAGCAAAAAAAAATTATGTAAAATTTACACTAGAAAACCAGCAGATGTGGTTGCCGGAATTTTACCGTAAAAAATATAGTAGCAACATTTTAGGTTAAATTTACAGTTAAATACCGTAATTTCATTAATTGACATAATGTTAATATACCAACCTACTGAAGTACTGAAATCTGTTTTTGCCTTTGTAATACACTGATAACCACCAAATGCAGGTGGTGATGAGAAAGTCACATGATGAACCAAAGCCCATCACAAGCAGCTTTTAAATAATAACATATATAGAAGGTGCATAGTGCCATTCACACAAATGCTAAACACCATCATGGTAACACACATGAAACTGAAATAATGCAATAAACATTCATTTAACAACATTAGGTGTAACACACAACCCTAATATACAAAACTGATAAGAAAAACTAAGAAGAAACATAGATATTTCAACAAAAAAAACATCAAATTTGAAATGTAACGCAGGGAAGTCTGGGAATGTCAATTTACGGTTATTCACTGTAAATTATACAGTCTTTTTCACTTCCAAAAACGGTGTACTACCGTAAAATTACATGTAATGTCCAATACAGTTTTTCACCGTATATAGTAGGGGAATTTACCGTTAACCATTTAACAGGTTTTTACTGTAGCATTTTTACAGTCTTTTACCATTAAATTCACAGTCATTTTTTACAGTGTGTATTGTGTCTGATACAGAATAAGAGAAACATTCTTTGGAACATTGTTTACACTGTTTTACATGCAGTACACTACCGTTTAAAAGTTTGGGGTCAGTTTGTTTGGCGGCATTTGTTTGATCAAAAAATATGGTAAAAACAGCAATATTGTTGAAATATTGTTACACTTTAAAATAACTGTAGTAACTAGTTTTGATATATTTAAAAATTCAATTGATTCTTTTGATGGCAAATTGCAGCAGCTCTTTTTTGGCTCTTTTTAGGGATCCGGATCATTTGGCTCCCAAACGGCTCTTTATTTAGTACCACTTCTGGCTTTTATAATTCAGCCAAATTTGTCAATGCTTTGACCTATGTCTGGTATCTGTGCACAAATATAATTAAATGATTCAAAGTAATTAAACTAAACCATTAAAAAAAAAAAATGTAAAACTATAAAATGCCACGTAATATTCTGTTTTGTTAAATCACATATAATTCAGATTTACACATTTCATATTCAAATTGTTTTGTCATATTTCTGGCTCCATAAACCTTTCCAAAATACTATAATTTGACATTATTTTTGGCATAAAAACCAAAAACCTAATTTATGTAAGAACATAAAACATTATCACAGAATGTTATCACCCAGATTGCAAGATGTCTGCTAAAGCGCGCTTGATCTGGGAAAAACATCTGATAAACGTCTTAGAAAAAGCAGATTTACATACATTCTAAATCATAAACATCTTCAAGACATTTTCTAAACATCTATTTAACATATATATATACACACACACACACACATACAGTGGGTACGGAAAGTATTCAGACCCCCTTAAATTTTTCACTCTTTGTTATGAAAATTGTCATTTATTCAAGTTTTTCCAAATTCAATCTTTGATTCAAATTTCTCATAAGCTTAATTGATTTGATCTAAAGAGAGAAGAATTAATGACTATTTTTGTTTGAAGACTACATATAAAATAGCTACCAAAATAAATGTTGGTAACTGCAGTTTGACTAAAAGTAATGACTAAAAGTTGACAAAAATGCAATGACTTTTCGTCGACTAAAACTATGAAAGACTCAAACGACTAAAATGTGACTAAGACTATTAAGCATTTTTGTCTCAAGACTAAATCAAAAATGCCTGTCAAAATTAACACTGTAGGAAACATCTTAGAGACATATTGCAGATGAGCAAACACTCTAAAAATACATCTTGCAGATGTAAATGCAGACATTAAATAGTCCTAGATGTGATGTATATGTGCTTTCAGGGTAGTGAACTAACTCGTACTCAAAATGTAACATGTTGTGCCATATAACAGATAAAAGCTAAATTAAAGTGTGCAAAACAGATGCATCCAACACAGTTGTATCTTTATACCTATTAACCCTGAAACATTGTCACATTGTGCACGTGTGTTGCATCTGTTGATGTGTTTGTGTGTGCGATCAATTGCGAGCGAGAATCATCACTTTCACGTCAAAGCAACAAGTAAAAGTCAGTACGTGAAGCGTGCGTGGCTAACAGTGTGGCAAAAATCTCCCCATTATTGAAAAAACAACAACAACAACAACGCTGAGAGCCGTCTTAGAAAACGGCTCTCAGACGGGAGCCGACTTGTATTGTTCACTTAAAGGAGTCGGCTCATAGAATGTAATACTCTTTGACTGGATGTGACGTGAGATTCCTCACAGGGCCGTCTGTCTCTTCTCTGATACACAGGGAATGTCAGACTCCACTGGGTTGAAAGCTTTCCAGTGAGGATCTTATCTGTCTTTCTTTGGTCAGACACTCTTTGCATAACTCTTTGTGGCTAACTGATTAGCTAACTTCACTTTTCCCTTTAAATATAGTCTCTGTCATTCCAAACATACAATCAAACCAAATTTATTCAGACACCTTCAACATTTCACACATTATCACAGTTTATTCGCTATAGTTTAGAAAATGGTAATAAAATATGACAAAAACTCAGAGTTAAACTGTATCAGAACAAATTCGTCTTGATAATGTCAGATAACATGGTCAGGTCAAAGTGTCTGAATAATTTTTGGTCCCAAATGTTTATCAGTTTTACTGGTAGTCCACTGTATGAAGAATTTTTGGATATAATATGTCACAGTTTACTTTATTTTGCTATCCTCACTTACATAAATGAACTATAATGTCCTGCACCCACTAGTAAAAAAATATCAAAAATGATTTTTGGTGTCAGAATAATTTTTGGTTTGACTGTAAATTTAAGCTGTAATGTTCATTCATTCATTCATTCATTCATTCATCATAACATGTAAGATTTTCAAATGTTTTTGAAAGAAGTCTTTAATGCTCACCAAGCTGCATTTATTTGATTCAAAATACAGTAAAAACAGTAATATTGTGAAATATTATTATTTTCAGTAGCCATTAATCCAGACTAAAGTGTCAAATGATCCTTTAGGAAACATTCTAATTTGCTCATTTGATGCTCAAGAAACATTTCTTATTATTATCAATGTTGAAGAAGTCTATGTTAATATTTTTGTGGAAACCATACACATTTTTTTCAGGATTCTTTGATATTCCATTTTGTATTTTATAGATTTAACAAAGCAAATTGACAATAATTACACATGCTGAAGTACCCTCATTTGTTTGAATCACTGGGTATTCATATTCATATACCATGATATTTATATGTTTTGTGTGTGATGAATGCAGGTTTATTGACTTCAGCTGGTTACTCATTTAAAGGGATAATTCACCCAAAAATGAAAATTCTGTCATCATTTATCACCCTCAAGTTGTTCCAAACCCGTATAACGTTCTGTCTTCTGTTGAACACAAAAGAAGATATTTTGAAGAATGTTGGTAACCAAACAGTTGCTGGTAGCCATTGGGTTACCCACATTCTTCAAAATATCTTCTTTTGTGTGAACTATCCCTTTAAACTATTCCTTTAAACTCTCCACTCAGATGCAGACATTGCTCTGGTCTCTCAACACATCTGCTCCATTTGTCCATGCAAGCCCTATATTGTGCTGTGTACAAATTTCAGCACACATGTTTGAAAATTAAGCACGTTCAGTGCTTGCTTAGCTGACTTTTTTTTTTGGCTCCATCTGTGTAGTTGCCTACCGTACAAACATTTCACCCATTCACATTGGTCAAGCTGACCTGTGTGCTTTATTTTGATTTGAGGATTAGCCATGAGCTGCTAGTGTTCGGAGAAACTCTCATTAAAGCCACTTCACGAAAGTAGGCTACATGTGCAAATGGACTCTGTGATTTGCCTCAGGTCCTGCAGCTCTGATTTCAACAATATGTGGGTAGTAAGATCAGTGGTTTGTGAGTTTTTCACATTGTAATGCAGTGGTAATGGGTTTGGTTTACTTAAACACAGCATCATTACTCCTGGCAGGCTTTGACAGCTCTGGGACGTTTTGCTGCTCAGAGCTCTGATCTGAATTTGAATCAGACACATGTTGCTATTATAGAGGCGGAGCTCCGTGTCTCACACATTTGTTTCAGTTGCTGCAGTACAGCTACGCATATGGTTTATCAAAGTTAATGTACCTTAACAGTTGTTTTAAATATGCTACTGTCATAGTCCCACTGTTTTACTCATCAAAGATTAAAATAAAGACATTTGTAATGACAAGGAAGTACAGCACTCATATAATCGATTTGATGCTCTCTGTTGGATAAAGTAAATGTAGGACACCTTTGAAATGTTAAAACAGAGTCAGTCATGTGAACATGAGCTGATGAGTTTTTTCTAGAAGGGCCCTTTGGGCTTATAGATCTATATTGAGCTTTGTGCCACTCAAAGCCAGCTTCTAAACCAGTTCTTTAAAGTCTATTACATTGAGTTCGCCTGCTTTTTGTGAACTGTCGCTCTCACATGCAAAAAAAAAAAAAGGGTGGTGCATTGATTGAACTCTGTTAGGAAGAGTGTGCGACCACTATGAAATAAAATCTTTATTTATTGCTATATGTAAAAAAAATTGGGCCTATTGTCATGGTCAAGGTTTGCAGGGTCTGTATATTAGCTACTCAAGGACTGCTGGGATACATTAAAGGGATAGTTCACCCAAAAATGATCATTCTTCAATTAATCACTCTCATGTTGACTGACTTTCATCTATGCAACATGAAAGCTTATATTTTGTTGGTAATAATGTCTCAGCGTTGTTTTGTTGTTGAAGTCCAATGTTGCTTTGCTATTTTAGTAATATTTAGATAATAATATAGTATTTATCATTATTTAAAATGAGCTTTTATTTTAAGTTTTAATTTTAGTTTAATTTTTAATGTGCTTTTGTAATTTTTATTGTTTTTTTATATTTCTATTTAGCTTTAATTTATTTTATTTCTGTTTAGTTTTAGTAATTTTAACACTTAACTTCAGACGTAATTTCACGTAGTTTTATTTCATTTTTTGCCATATTTTTTATTTTATTTTATTTTTCATTTTAGTTAACAATAACAGCACTTCATTGTAGAATGGAGAACAGCTGAAACAGCTTCATTTTGTGTTCCATTGAAGAAAAACCATAAAAATCACCATTTGAACCATAAAATCATTAATGGGACACCCTGCGGTATTGTTGGACTTCACGGATGAGCATGAGCAAAGGTCACAAGACCACAACTCCACATAAAGTAAGCCATTTGGGACAGGACCATAATGTACATTATACATTTATCAACCATCAGTATGGTTGCTTTTATTGTAAGAGCAAACCTCTCCTCTAAATGAAGGTATTAGGCCATCTACAGAAAGAAAAAAATGCCTATAAATTGTTCAGTGTTTTTTTAGGTTAATGGCCCCCTCTCTTGCTGGATCATGAATAAACTACAATGAAAGTATTATGATTTTTGACAAGGAAATAGAAGAAACAAATAAAGAAATAATACAAACGAATTCTTCTGCAATAGTGTTTGTAAAACTAATCTGCAGCATATTGAACATTATTAGCCAAATGGATTTGAGACTTGACTTGACAGATGAGACTAAGGCTTTTAGATGAGCAGGATCTTACATTCAAAAATGCTGACTAAAAGGGAAACCAGTGAAGAAAAAATTCCATTGCGATTTCAGAAATGCTGACATGACCTCTGTCTGAGGAGAAGGGACTTTTCCGATATATTTCCTTTCTTCTCTCAATCTTTTATATTAGTTCTGTAGTGTTTGCCACTATAACGTAATTTTTAATTATAATTGAAGTTACTGTCATTTTAGAACTAGGTCTTAATCTTTAAAGTGCACGTGGATTAGGCTGAGTGGAAGTCTTCGTCTGCATGGCTCAGAGGTGAATTTGTGCAGTCGGGTGACTTTATCTGAGGATGTGGACTTATAAGGAAGCAGGTCAGTGCGCATTCACAGTCCTGCCTGTTTGATCAACTCCTTAAATTACTGTCAGCAGATCATGAATCATATATAAAGATATATATATATATATATATGTGTGTGTGTGTGTGTTCATGCATGGGGCCCTAAAATAGTAAACTGGATAAAAACATGCACAAGTTAACACGCTCAGGTGTGTGGATGGTCACAGTTATTGTGCTTTTCAGGGACTGATTCTAGACTACTAGAGTTTGTATGTACTGTACTCAAGGAGCAGTTTTTTTTATTACGGGAATATTCCAGGTTCAAAACAAATTACACTCAACAGAGAGCATTTATAGCTTTGTGTTGATTAATACAAAAAAATGAAGACATGTATCTTGTTTTCTTAAAGAAAGCAAAAATCAAGGTCATGCTGTGATACAATGGAAGTAAATGTGGCATTTTTGGAAGATTTAACAGCAGAAAAGCACTTAAAAAGCACAATTAAAAATGTAGAAAAGAACTTCCAATACATTGAAATACAGTGTTAAGAAGTATTATTTGAACTGTCAAGTTGTTTACATAATCATTTTTACAACCCTTTTAAGGTTTTATGCATTATGTTGACATTTTAAGTAGTAAAATTTGATATTTTGTCACAGAAAAGGGTTGTGATTTTTTCATCAAGATCTTGTGGCTGTACAATTGAAATAGTGAGTATTTTAATGGATTGGCCTCATTTACTTCCATTGTAAGTGCCCCACTTTATCCCAGATTTTTTTAAGAAAAGGAGGGATTAAATACATTTTTGTGGCAATCAACATTATTCCACAAATGTGGTCGATTGAGCTTAATATGTACTGAACCCAGAATGTTTCTATAACTGCATTCAGCAATTTAAATGCAATACATTTATACAAATAAGGCTTTTAAGTTCTAAAAATGTCAAGTATTGGTATCATTTTGTATTGAGAAAGTCTCATGTTTAAGCAGTACATCAGACTCAAAAGTCTCCTCACTGATTCTCCATCCAACACCTCCTTCAGGTCTGTGCTACAACTTCCTCCAAAAGCTTGAAAACAAAACCCAAACCCTGTCCTGCTTTAAATCCGAAGGCAATAATACAATCAAAACATTCTGTTGCACATGAACGCAGTTATGGGGGCTGTCCTAGACAGGATTGTTTGGGTTACCCCACTGTGACCGTCTGACTTCAGACTCTGAGTGAACTATATTTGATATCATCAGCCCATGTGGCCCTGGAAATGCTGAACTCTGCTGACATGTGCTGTCGCATTGCTCTATGCTTTGGGTCACGCTTAACAGCCTATAAAATCAGGACGATTTGATTCGCTTGTCCGTCTCCCTAATCAATCCACTGGCTCCACAATTAACCTACATAGAAGAGCATAACAGGATTACCAGATGAATTTTCACACATACAGACAGCTTTTCTTGTAATGACAGCAATCCTGCTGTGTTTTTAGGCTTGTTTTTTTTTCTCCCAAGGATCATTTTAAACAGTTGAATTTTGACGTGAAGCCACTCTCACCACAGTTTCGATGCAGATTACATTCTCAATTACATCTTCACAATTTAAAGCAGTATTCTCATTTACCTCAATTTCACAGACCGTCATCTCATGCATCTCCAGAACAAAGGGTTTCTCAGGGGGTGCAAATTTGAGTCTTCATTCTCTCCCATCCATTTATTATGAATGAGACAGGAAGAGAGATGCTTGGCCAGGTCTACTCTTCCTCACTGGTTTACTGCACACTAATAAATAATAGCAATCCGGTAGGTGGAGAATCCAGCCATCTATAACAGCAGAGAATGTTTCCAGTGTTCTAACGGCAAACGCATGAAAGGGCACATTAATGCACCACTGTGTTGAGTTGATAAGCATCTCACCAGAGTTTTATTGGAGCATTTTGGTCACACTGTTAGCTTAAAAGTGAAAGTTATGGAAACGCTAACTGCAAGCTTGTTGTTATGGTTCCCCTGAGTGTCTGCTAACAATCTTCAAACTGATGATTTGTTAAGAAAGCTTTTTTTTTTATGCTTGATGTGTTTTCAGTTCTGGTGACAAGTGCAAAAAACAAAGTAGAAGTGAATCAGAAGCTGGCACAGAACAGTCCTTTGTTTTTATTGAATGAGTGACATGATGCATGAGACTTTTTCTGTTGCTCTTCATCGTTTTTCCTTGTTTATCCATGTTTTTGGATGTACTGTGATGGGACGGAACATTTTTAAAGGGACAGAGGAATCTAGGTCAGATGTTTATGTGTGAACACCTTAGTGAAGTGAAGTGAAGTGATGTGCAGCATGGTGACCCATACTTGGAATTAGTGCTCTGCATTTATCCCATCCTAAGTGCACACACACAGCAGTG
>NW_015538011.1:821534-825218 GCF_001515605.1 Sinocyclocheilus anshuiensis
TAAATAAATAAATAAATAAATAAATAAAAAATACAAAATAGTGCCATCCACTTAGAATGTGTTTTTGCATTAAAATGTGAGATGCTCAATAGTGGAATAAAAAGAATACAAGGTCTAGAGATGTGTTTTTTGAATCATGCTCGAAATGCTGTAGAAAGTGAGAGATTGTTAGTTGCCAAAAATGTCCATCTAGCACGTTTACATAGAAAAACAATGCCATAGGTTTGGTCGTTTAATATGATGGTATGTTGATCCTCGTGGTGTGTGAGCGACGTTCTCTCCGTATGTATCAGCCAACTGTTAATAAGATGCAGCTAATCAAATATTCCAACTGCTAATTAGTGGATTAAACCTCTTTTCAAGTGTGGCCGTACAAGTGGAGGTCATTCAATTTCCTGGCTGGGGAAATGGTTGCGTAACCTCAGGCTCCCTGTGGTAAACATTTGAATCTTGTCATCTGTTGACTGTGAGATCGGTTACATGCTAAATCCGGAGCTTGGACGCAAAATATACAGT
The DNA here is from genome assembly GCF_001515605.1 of Sinocyclocheilus anshuiensis. NCBI lineage: Eukaryota > Metazoa > Chordata > Actinopteri > Cypriniformes > Cyprinidae > Sinocyclocheilus > Sinocyclocheilus anshuiensis. The sequence continues at coordinate 822,051 of NW_015538011.1, forward strand.
ACATTCGTATACTTCAAGTTTTGATCTTGAAGTAATGAAAAGTACATCTGACAAATGTTAAAATGATCATATTAGGGTCCTAAAACAGGTTTTTTTTTTATTGTTATTGTTATTCATACCAAAGTCTCCCAAATATGAGAACAGCCTAAGGAGGGACCCTTTTCCTAAAATGCTTTTAATATTTGTATTATTATAATGACACACTGTTTGCTATATTAAATAATTGGCTTTTATATTGTCATTGTGCTAAAGCAAAATATTTCCCAAATATATCTGCCAAAAAATTGTAAGCTGACTGTTTATCTTTTCCCAACCCACTGTTAGAGTACATTTAAATAGTTTAACCAGTTATATATATATATATATATATATATATTTATATATGTATATATATATATATGCACCTCCAGCACCTCCTTGTGGCTTCCTGGACCCCAGTCTGAAAATCCCCTGGCCTAGATAAAGCCATTTGTTTTTTCCCACATAGAAGGAGGCACCATTTTGAGATCACATGATCAGTCAAATACTATTGCATTAAAGTTCTTTTTTAAGACATTTGGTTGTTCAGTTATAGGCCATTACTTAAGTCCAAGACCACTGTCATGTTGACCAGCAAAACATTAACAAAAAATTACTTATTATACTTTTAAACACTGTAAATGTGTCATATACTATTTCAGTGTTTTAATGCAAAATGACAATTTATTTATTGTGATCAAAACTGAGAATCTATAAACCTTTTTGTATCTTTTAAATTTGGCATATTAACAGACAAAATATTATTGCAAGACTAAGCTGAATCTGCTTTGAGCTAGACCCAAAATGTTGCAGGACTGACAGTTTTGTGCTTTACTTTTCAGCCTTGGTGATAACTGATGGACCGCAGGATAAGTCTGGCCTTGCGGATGAGGTGGGGAGTGAAGATGACCTGTACAATGAGTTTCGTAGCTCCTCCAACCGATTCAGACACCCAGGAGGAGGAGGAGAGCAGCTGGCCATAAATGAGGTAGAACATACAGGCTGTCTATGTGTTAGTCTTCGTTTGTGTTCACAGATTGTGCTTCTGTTTCTCTGTCCATGGTAAGACATTCATAGAAGCTGAATGTTCCTTCCAACACTTAAAGAGCCGGTAGTCTGTGTTTGAAACCCAAGGCCTTACAGAGCCAAAACAAACTGTGTTTTTGTATGAAGATAACTGGTTTCAGACAGGCTTTCAAGACACCACTTTAGTTTAGTATGTAGCTGTGCTCTTGATTCAGTGTTTATACATGTTGGAATTCAGTCTACTACCCATCTGTTCCTCTCCTGAGGCCTGAGACCAGCAGAATGGCCTGCTGCCACTGTACTTCTCCCATCATCTTCAGCATGACTGAAGATGAATCCTTGTTGTAGGAAGATGCTGTTATCTTCAAAGTATTTCAGAGAATATGCAGTGTCGGAGTTTGATTTATGACTGTTTGGTATCATTTTCGAACGCCGCTCAGTAACTCCATTCAGCATTTTAGTCAGAAACAGCAGAAAAATCGAATCAACAGCCGGGCCTCTGGGAGCTTGGTGTGCACTGAGCTGCACAGAAGCCCTGTGCTGATGCTGTTGTTATTGTGTTTAGCCCTTCTGTCCTGGTAAAGAATCCAGAAAATTATAAACCGGCAAAATGTAAGTGTCATTGTTTTAATAGGGGGCTAAGGCAGGCATTACTGCTATTGCTCAGACATTTGAACAACCCCTAGTTTTAAACTTTAGTGCGTAACTTGTCCTGCACCGTTCGTGCTACAGACAAGAATGATACAGTACCTCAAATCATGATCATAATCATTTTCACCTGGAGATCTAAGCTTGCATTAGAAGGGATCTGAGGCATAGTTAGCGACCAGAATATAACCCCTCAGCAGTTCCTGGTTCGAGACCAGCAAGCTTTTAGGGTCAGTTTTTCCAGCGTGAAATAGTTTCCTTCAGATTCTGCACCAATTTTGAGGGAAAAACACCAGTAGAGATTTGGGCCACTAAGCAAACACCCATAGTAGTCTAGTACACTGCAAAAAATTATTTTATTTTTTGCATTTGTTTTTTTTTAAATTAAGAATATCTAACATTTCATTGTTTTAAGCATAAACCTCAATAATTTTTGTTAATAAATCGGAAGTAGCAGCAGACCTTTTCTTCTGTATTGTGATGCACATCTGAGTAAAATGAATTATTGTAAAAAAAAAATATATATATATATGTATATGTAGGATAAAACTTGGTTCTATCCATTGTTTGTTGACTGGATGGAGGCGGATATGAATGAAAGCTTGCAATCGGTTGTAAGAAATGGGTGGAGTTTAAGTTGACTGAATGACTGGAGAAGTCTGGTATTATATCCCATATGGGAAAGATCCAGTTATGGCATTTTGATAAAAAAAAATTACAAGGTCAAACAATTGTACAAAATAAAACACAAGCATGGATAAAATGTTAACAGTTAAATCAACAAGATGCATTTAGAAAATACAGTAGATCGAAATTAAATGATTTTCCATTTCATGCTGACTGAAAAAACAATAAGCTTGAGAAAAGAGAAATAAAGGAGTAAGAAATTTCAAATTCAGTTCAACATCTTGTTTTGCACTTAGTTTGCTTCCATTTTAATTTTTTATTGTTTCAATTATATTTGAGATATTTAAGAATATTTTTTACTAAAAAACAAGATCAAAATACTGATTGTTAGCCGTTTTGCAGTGCAACCACCCAGAACACCTTATCAATGGCATAGCAACGCCCTAAAAACCATTTAGAACACCTCAGCTACTGCACAGCAGCAACCCGCAACAAAGTTTTACATAGGCACAACTCTCACTGAAATATATTTTCCATTTAATTTTAGTGTTAATTTTTTTGTGTTTAGTGTTGGAGGGAGTGAGTGATTGTTTTGCTTGTGTGTGTGCATGTAAAAAAGGCACAGCTGCTGATTTAAAGGGGTCATATGATGTTGCTATAAAGAACATTATTTTGTGTATTTGGTGTAATGAAATGTATTTATGCGGTTTAAGGTTAAAAAAACACATTATTTTCCACATACTGTACAATATTGTTTCTCCTCTATGCCCCGCCTTTCTGAAACGCGTCGATTTTTACAAAGCTCATCGTTCTGAAAAGCGAGGTGTGCTGTGATTGGCCAGCTATCCA
>NW_015538011.1:825277-829730 GCF_001515605.1 Sinocyclocheilus anshuiensis
TAATATGAAAACGTACTTACAGTCTGTGAGTCAGAACAGCCGGCATTGTAGTCTACTCTACCAGGATCAGGAAACAGTCCTCCATAAAATGCGCTGCACACATCTGAATATTTGGGTTGAACTGTTCTGGAACAGTGTTGTAAATACAACTTAACCACTGATTTCTAGTTGTGTCCCCTTTTGGAAGGCCAAACAAAGTAGTTTCGCTTTCACAACAAAACACACAGCGCCTTCACGACATGGTGGTGGCGGCAACAACAATACTACAGCGAGAATAAAAGTTATTTATAGACATTGTGACGGTGGGGATGGGTCTCTGCGGCCGGGGAGAGACAGAGAACAGCAGGTTAGGGGAATCAGAGGCCTTCACTAATCCCATTAGCTGTGCACAAATTGATGCACGGGAACGAGACGAGTGAGGATGACTGCGTTAATCCTTCCTCACTGACACCGGTCAGGAAATGAAAGCTCAAGAGGTGTTTGGGACCTCATGCAGCCTTTAATTAATATTTCCAGCAGCATTACTGTCACTGTAGCACTGCCTCGAGAAGACGAGCAGGACGTGCTTGCTTTAACACGGGAAGTGTGTCTGACGGGCAGCCGGCTCGGCCAATAGAGACGCTCCTGGATAGAAAGGATGTATTGTGCTGCATTCTCTCGTATCCCTCCCCCTACCGCCGCCTCTCTCCTGCTGCCGCTAAGGCTGGCCTCCGCTACTCTGGTATCCTGGATACGCTTCACAGTACCGCCAGCTGATTGGCTGGGAAGGATAAGAGGAAAAAAAAACAGGAGCAAAAAAAGAAGTCAATTCAGGGAGATGGATGGACGGCTAGAGCCGCTAAGCACAGATGCAGCAACCATTTCTGCCCCTCAGCCTTGGGTTTTGCAAAAGAGACAGTGAAAAGAGAAGGGATTTCAAGTGCGTTAATCAGATCCAAGGGAATTAACACGGCAGTGTGTTTAAGCAGAGCAGGAGGACAAGGAACGAGAACGAGGGGGAGGCAGCGAAAGGGAGCACAGAAAGAGAAAAAACAGACAGGAAGGGACACAAAAAAGCATAGAAGGAGAAGAATACATGGAGGCGGAGAGAGACATCCACCCCTGCTCCTGACATCAGCAGCGCAGGGAAGGAACCGAGGGGAGTGTGGGACGAGGAGGAGGAAGATAGTGTGTGCGCGAGAGAAAGAGAGAAAGAACGAGAAGGGAACGGAAAGGAAGTGAGCAGGTAATTGTGGACGTGGAGACTTCCCCCTCCCCCTCACGTTTCACCGAGAACACAGAGCGGATCCGGTTGGCAAACCGTGTGCCGTTGAGTGTTCGTGCACAGACCTCTTAGCGAGGGGGTTTCCAGCGCCATGGCTCGTGGAGGCCAGCGAACGATGTCTCGGCAGGGCATGGCTCACTTTCTGTTGCGGTGCAACCTCAGCCCGGAGGCCCAGAAGGTGGTGGTGTTCGTCATCATGATGTTGCTGGTCATCATCAACGTAGTGCTGATGTTCCTGCTGGCCTTCCAGTAAGGCGCAGCCGCAGTGAAAAGAAAGTGCGAGGGGAGGGGTGAAGAGGAAGACAAGGAGGAGGAGGAGGAGGAGGAGGAGGGAAAGTTTATCCCTCTCGCTCACTTGTGGATGGGTTTTCAGGATGCAGACATCACAGTGCAGGTAACCGGAATGGATGTGACTGTGTGTGAGCTTGGCGGCATTCAGCCAGAAGTAATATACTGAGACGGCACCATGTTAATTATTTACCAAACCGTAACCACTCTTGAGTGGCTTGTAGGGGTCAGGCTTTGATTTCATCTTTGAAGTCATCTGAGGGCATCTTCAGATGTTTTGTCTGCTTCTGTGAGTATGTTTGGGGGTTCGTGTGTGGAAGCCTTTGAATGACGGTGCTTGTTTTGTTGTGTAACTGTCAATTTGTGGATCTTTATGCCTTGATTCTGACTAGCGAGCACAATAAACATTGTGATGACTGGTGTTTTTGGCTCATGTGAGGCTTTCTTTTATGCCAGACTATCCCAAAGGGATCTGAATAATCCTTTTGCTGGTGAACAGGACTCTATGGAAAAAATAGAGGAGACACTGGTGAGCTTGACATGATTATATTGAGGTTATGTTTTAGTAGAGCAGCATGGCATCTTGGTGAGGAATAAATATTCAGTAGGAAACAAATTGGAAAATCAACCATTGAACTTGGCATGGCTTGGCTCATCAAAAATGTTATTTTGATAGTGGACATATTTGGATACTAGAACATCCAGACTAGTTTTAAAAACCTTGTTCATTCATGATCAGCATGATTCATGATTTTCATTAGTTTTTATTGTATGTTTGTACAATATGTGCCAGGGCTGTTTCTGATAGCTTCTTTGAACAAACCAAGAAGCTGCAACTCACAGGCCGTGAAGAGGAGGCACATGGGAAAATTATGTGGGTGTGTCGCTAGGCAACAGGGTACATAGGCACAGCTGTGGTGATGAGAATGCTGGGCTCTGGATTCAGGGGGTGTATATTCAGCCTTCGAGTCCATCGGCACTGTGAGTACAAAGTATGGACAGAAAACAGAGTGTGATTATTACATCAGCACCGATAGATCACGTTTAGCTGTGCAGCAAAGATGGTTTGATGGAGGCTGTTAAGCTTGCCAGAATTTCACTTCATTTTCTCTGTAGCCAAGCTGAACAGTGTGGCAATATATTACCCTGGTTTTTGTTTTCTTTGCCCCAATCAATCCTTGCAAGCAAAAAGCGGAAACTTAAAATGACCACTCAGGGAAAAAGCAGACTGCAGACAGAAACACCTTTAGTTTGGTAATTCTTCCTCCAGTGATGCATTGCACTTTGGTTTTGGTTAAGTGCACAGAATGAAGGGTTGTATATCATTGTATGATAACACACTATGCCACTGAGATACTTGAACAGACAGTGAAACTGAATGCTCTGTATGGTTACACAGTTATTTATTGATTGATTGATTGATTTATTTATTGCAGCCTAGTAAGGAAAAAAACACCCTTTAGATAGCATCACACCATGCAACATTATAGTATAATTGAAAACCAGGCATAAAACTGCAAATGATCAGATTGTTTTTTTTTTTAAATCATGTATTATTACAATTAGAGAACATTACAAATATTAATACTTTTAGGCCTGGTTTCACAGACAGGCCTTAGTTTAAGCCAGGACTAGGCCTTAGTTAAATTAGGATATTTAAGCAGCTTTTATAAAAATGCCTTAGAAAAAAAACATTACTCGTGTGCATCTTGAGACAAAACAATGGCACTGACATTATTTTAACATATGTCAGTGCAAGTTATTTTCAATTAAGCTCAAACATGCATTTTAGTCTGGGACTAGGCTTAAAGGGTTAGTTCACCCAAAAATGAAAATTAGCCCATAAATTACTCACCCTCAAGTCATCCTAGGTGTATATGACTTTCTTCTTTCAGACGAATCCAGTCGGTGTTATATTAAAAATGGTATTTGATCTTTCAAGCTATTTAATGCCACTCAGCGGGTGTTGCATGCATCAGTCCAAAAGAAGTTAAATAAAAAGCGCCCATCCAAAGGGTGAACAAAGGCCTCCTGTAGCGAATCGATGCATTTTTGTAAGAAAAATATCCATATTCAAAACGTAATAATCACTTTAATGTAGCTTGCGCCAACAGTTGTACACGGAAGCAGCTCCGGGCGGATGACGTATGAGTTCAGCGTTGCGCATTCGCCGGTGAGTCTGGTGAAAACCAACATTTGTTAACAGGAGCAAAGGAAGCAAAGTTTCCTTACTTTAGCAAAGGAAAACCAATCTCCTCTTGGCTTATATCGAAATCCTTCGACATTCTTCTTTACAAATCCTCGTTTTGTACTTCTAATAAGTGACCGGTGTTTTGTTTTGATCTCTCCTCTGCGCTTCCGCGTGCGTCACTTCCGAGCGGCGCATGCGCAAAGCCGACCTCATACGTCATCCGCCTGGAACTGCTTTTTTGTACTTCTAATAAGTGACTGGTGTTTTGTTTTGATCTCTCCCTTGCGCTTCCACGTTTGTCACTTCTGAGCGGCGCATGCGCAACACTGACCTCATACGTCATCCGCCCAGAGCTGCTTCCGTGTAGGACTGTTGGCGCAAGCTACATTAAAGTGATTGTTACGTTTTGAATATGGATGGATATCTTTCTTACAAAAACGCATCGATTCGCTTCAGGAGGCCTTTGTTCACCCCCCGGAGCCATGTGAGGCACTTTTTTTTAATGGATGGGAGCTTTTTATTTAACTTCTTTTGGACTGATGCATGCAACACCCGCTGAGTGGCATTAAACAGCTTGAAAGATCAAAGACAATTTTTAATATAACTCCGACTGGATTCGTCTGAAAGAAGAAAGTCATATACACCTAGGATGCCTCGGGGGTGAGTAAAACACAGCCTAATTTTCATTTTTGGGTGAACTAACCCTTTAA
>NW_015538011.1:830539-846108 GCF_001515605.1 Sinocyclocheilus anshuiensis
GCGCTCACTGTTGTACACTGGAAGCAGCTCCGGGAGGATGACGTATGAGGTCAGCGTTGCGCATGCGCCGGTGAGTCCCGTTAAAACCAACGTTTGTTAACAGGAGCAAAGGAAGCAAAGTTTCCTTACTTTAGCAAAGGAAAACCAGTCTCCTCTTGGCTTATATCGAAATCCTTCGACATTCTTCTTTACAAATCCTCGTTTTGTACTTCTAATAAGTGACTGGTGTTTTGTTTTGATCTCTCCCTTGCGCTTCCACGTTTGTCACTTCTGAGCGGCGCATGCGCAACACTGACCTCATACGTCATCCGCCCAGAGCTGCTTCCGTGTAGGACTGTTGGCGCAAGCTACATTAAAGTGATTGTTACGTTTTGAATATGGATGGATATCTTTCTTACAAAAACGCATCGATTCGCTTCAGGAGGCCTTTGTTCACCCCCCGGAGCCATGTGAGGCACTTTTTTTTAATGGATGGGAGCTTTTTATTTAACTTCTTTTGGACTGATGCATGCAACACCCGCTGAGTGGCATTAAACAGCTTGAAAGATCAAAGACCATTTTTAATATAACTCCGACTGGATTCATCTGAAAGAAGAAAGTCATATACACCTAGGATGACTTGAGGGTGAGTAATTTATGGGCTAATTTTCATTTTTGGGTGAACTAACCCTTTAAGTCTTGTCTGTGAAACCAGGGGTTAATTTCAGTGAACTTAAAACAATAAATTGAAAGAATAAATATTTTATTTGCAATTATAAATTAATAATATTTATAAATGATCATTTAATCATATTATTATAATTTTTTTGCATAAATATAACAAAATAACAAATAGCAATATTTAACTACATATATTTGACTAAACTTACCTACTTTAATGGTATTTTTGCTACTAAAGTTTAAATCAGAGAATCTATTACAAATGTATATTACAAAACTTAAAATGAAAGATTAAAATCCTCTCAATACAGTGTTGTATATTTTTATAAGACCTGCAAAATCATGCCAGATAAATTGGATATTCAGTATATCGCTCAGTAAACTGCATGTTGTTGTACTGTGTGTATTAAAAACCAAGAACAAACAAGTGTAAGGGTTTCCATGGATTATTTATTACTTTTCATTTACATACATTTTTGCTATCATACACATGTTGAAGATGTCTGTAGTTGCTGCTCTAATTTGATCAGTTACTGTATACAGGGAATGTTTTATTAATCAGTTTTGCCTTCAACTTTTGTCTCAATAGCTGATCAGTGATGGCAGCGTGTGTGCCGAGGCTCTATGGGACCACGTCACCATGGACGACCAGGAACTGGGCTTCAAAGCTGGAGACGTCATCGAAGTAGTGGACGCCACAAACAAGGAGTGGTGGTGGGGCCGGGTGCTGGATAGCGAGGGCTGGTTCCCCGCCAGCTTTGTTCGGGTAAAGGAGAACAGGCTTCCCGCTCATAACAAAAAATTTGATTACTGTCACATTACGTCATCACTATTACATTAGGCTACATTGAGGGGCCTTCAATGCACCAGTGTTCTTTTTGCCAAGTACATTGGTAAAAGCCACTGCACAGTGAACGTTTAGGGCCAGATTTACTAAAAATTACTAAATTTACTAATTAGAAGTTAGAGTGAGACCACAATCCCATAAAAGCATCAATGGGAGTGAAAAGTTCTGCAAGTGATCTACTGACAATGTGCAAATTAAAGAATACAGACGCAACCAGATTATTTCCATAATGACCAATGCAATCTACCAAGAATTATTGACTATAACAGCCATTTCAAGCACAAAAGACATGCTTTTATTGGACATTAAATAATGGCGCAAATACCTGGAAATCGACTACCGCAAACCTTAGTAAATCACATTGCGTGATTTATTTAAATACTCTCCTCCCATAAATTTTGTGTCTGCAATGGAAACTTCTATAAATGCAAATGCAGTAAGGTCAGCCACAAAAATATTTGTCAGCGCCTTTTCATTTTTCCCTGCGTGTCTTTAGTAAATCCTGACAGTAGCTATTTAAAGCTAAAAGAGGGTTTGCACTGGCACAAGTTGTTAGTACATCTTGCCCATAGTCACCAGAAAATGGCAGATATTGCATCATAATTCAACATTGTACACTAACCTATTTATTATTGGTAGTTACGGGTGAACCAAGATGAGCCCATGGAGGAATACTTAGCCCATCTGGACGGGGCCTCGGAAGGGGGTAGGGCCAGCATGGGGGGCCCCTTAGGGCCCGGTCTGCCCTGCAAGGAGCAGATGAGAGCCAACGTCATCAATGAGATCATGAACACAGAGAGGGATTACATCAAACACCTAAAGGACATCTGTGAGGTCAGTTTACCACATGGGTCTGATCGATCGGTTCTACTTCAGCATGTGGATCTTGTTACATAGCATTACAGTGTCTGTAGAGTCACTGGGCTCTCTGTTTACATGAGAGAGAATGACCTTCTTCACATCAGAGTAATGAGGAAAGCTGCTCCATAATCCAACTATAGCTTTGCTATAGCATTAAACCTTTGACATACTCACTTTGGGTTGCAGGGCTATATAAAACAGTGTCGGAAGAGGACAGATATGTTTACAGAGGAGCAACTGCGCACTATCTTTGGGAACATCGATGAGCTCTATCGCTTCCAGAAGAAGTTCCTCAAAGCTTTGGAGAAGAAATTTAACAAAGACCATCCTCACCTCAGCGAGATTGGCTCCTGCTTCTTAGAGCACGTAAGCTGACTTCGATGTAGGTGTTAATGTAGGATGCAGTTAGGTTTGGATTTTTTATTCTGTTCTATTCTGTTTCTTTTCCCATCCAGCAAACAAACTTCCAGATCTACTCCGAGTATTGCAACAACCACCCCAATGCCTGCGTGCAGCTCTCCAAACTGATGAAGATCAAGAAGTACGTGTTCTTCTTTGAGGCCTGTCGTCTGCTCCAGAAGATGATCGACATTTCGTTGGATGGTTTCTTGCTTACTCCTGTTCAGAAGATCTGCAAGTATCCTCTGCAGCTGGCTGAGCTGCTGAAGTACACCAACCCGCAGCACAGGTAATGAGGTCTACACAAGTGCCTACACATTTACTTCACTCTCAAGCTGTCATTGGCTACCCATTCAAAAGATGCTGATATAAAGGTGTACCTTTTGAAAGGGTACTGCTCCAGTGACAACTTTTTTCTACCTTTCTACCTTTAATCTCATGTATTTTGCTTTTCAGAGATTATAAGGATGTAGAAGCTGCCTTAAATGCAATGAAGAACGTGGCCAGACTGATCAATGAGAGAAAGAGGCGTCTGGAGAATATTGACAAAATTGCTCAGTGGCAGAGCTCCATAGAGGACTGGGAGGTAAATTACACAAGCATTTTGTATAGTGTTCACACACTGATTCACTCCCGAACTGTGTGCTCTCACAGGCTCTTTTTCCCCTTCATTAGGGTGAAGACATCTTGAGCAGGAGCTCTGATCTTATTTTCTCAGGAGACCTGACCAAGATCTCCCAGCCACAGGCCAAGGGCCAGCAACGAATGTTCTTTCTCTTTGACCACCAACTGGTTTTCTGTAAAAAGGTCAGTCACTTGCCATGCCAGTGAGAGCAGAAACACTATTATTTGTGGCAGATGGTTTTTAAGGAGTTCCAACCAAGCAGTATTAACGTAGTTATTTTATAAGATGTTTTACTGTCTTGATTGGCACCACAGGATCTGCTTCGGAGAGACATCCTGTACTACAAGGGCCGGTTAGACATGGATCAGATGCAAGTGGTGGATGTAGAGGATGGGAAGGATAAGGACTTTAACGTGAGTGTGAAGAATGCCTTGAAATTATGTTCTCCTGGGGGAGAGGAGGTCCACCTTCTGTGTGCCAAGAAACCCGAGCAGAAGCAGCGCTGGCTGCGAGCCTTTGCAGATGAACGGGAACAGGTCCAGCATGACCTCGAAACAGGTGAAGAGGCTCTTAAAAGCAGAAATAAAAGCATTGATTTTATTGTCCACAGTCAGATATATTATTTATATACAATGGCTATCGTTTTTATTAATATTTTGAATTTGTTTTAATTTTTATATTTTCGTTTTAATTTTTAGTCATTTTATGTGCTTTTTTATTTATAATTCATTTTTTACAAATATTTCTTTTTAGGTTTAATGTTTTTATTTTAGTTTTAGTTTTACTTCAGGTTTACTTTTTATTTATACCAGTTAGTTAATTTAGTACTTCATATTTGCTGATCGGTTTAGTTTTATATAATGTTTGTTAATGACATAAGTATCAGTCAGTTCCCTGTAGTTGATTAATCGACGATCTAAAAGTTTATAAATGATTTTATTTTGTCCTCCAAACAGGTTTTATGATCACAGAGGTCCAGAAGAAGCAGGCCATGTTGAATGCATCTAAAAGTCATCCAACAGGGAAGCCCAAAGGTGAATTTCAGCTGTTTGTCATGTTGACGTGTCTTTTCTGTTATTATTATATGCTAAAGATTCAGGATATAGTGTGGAGACTCATTCCAGTTGAGCATGTAGTGAGTTGTGCCATGTGTGGTCACTGTTTATCTGTTCACAAGCACGTGTTTGACCATGTTTGTGTCGTTTCATTATTACTGCGCTGCACTGGAGCAGCATTAGCTTTACAGCACCTTTTGGCACTCAGAACTCCTTCACTTCTTCACCTACAAACTTCCAAGTGCCTACGTTTTTCTGAACCTTCAGGACCTCTGGCTCCCAGGGCCACCTTAACTTCACCTCTCCTCCCTGAAGCCCCCCAGCGTAGGCAGGGGCGGGGGGTTAGGGTGCCCCCTGGGGTCCTGCGCAGGGCAATATCCTGGGTGTCCTCTCAAAGTAGAGAGCCAATCGAGTAGTCCAGGGTAATTCCACAGTGTGACTTATCCGCTTATTTAACTGAGGCTGGGTAAAGATATTGATTTTCTGATTTTTCATGATCATCATTAGAATATCAATATTGATTCTTTAAAATAAGATCAGTTCTTTTCCTGCACTTCTAAATCACCACCACTGCTGAATCTGCCAGAAAAAAAAACACAAAAAAAAACGGGTGTAGTCTGATTCACAAACAAATGACTTTTAAAACAGATCTTTTTAGTGAATCAGTATCATACAGAACAAAAAATGTAGTCCGATTTCATGAAGAAAAGACTCTTTTATAACATATTTTAAAGGTGTCATGAACTGCCTTTATTATTATTTTGTACTGTTCTCTGAGGTTCACTTATAATGTTATCAAGATTTTTACATTAAAAAAAAAACAATTTAGAATCCAGTATTTTCTGCCGTTTTGACCCCCCTCATCAGAACGCTCTGTTTGAATAGTCGTGGCGGATTGTAGACTCGGAAGTAAACGCCCACTGCTATGATTGGCTAACCGTTGTGTTTGATAGCCTACATCCTTCACAGATGGATGCTGCTGTGATTTAGGTTAAAAACACATAAATACTCAGTACATATCAAATGAGTAACAATAACAGACAAAGCAATAGTAACCACTTAATAAAAACAGTTACTCACACTTGTGTGGTGCGACATTACTGTCGGATCCAATATAGTCGGCACAGCATCGTCTTTTAGTTTCAATCTTTCTGAAAATCCTGTGTCGAATTGAACCTTGTTTGTAAACGAATCCGCGGTAAAATGAAGTGAACTAAGGACCAAGTTCTTACTGACGCGGTCTGGATCTTCATTAAAAATTTCTAATTTTTAGAAATCTTTTTCTAATGTTGGGATCAGAAGGAAGGCAATGCAAAGACTGTTTTTCCACAGCTTGGCACTGCACAGCGTCTTGTTGTCTTCAGAGCCTCTTTATCGTTTGGTTTCTGTGTAGACCTGTGTTTGCCTCTGTTATTTACACTATGTGCATGAATCGGTGGGCGGGGCTAAACAGGTAGCGATGTAGAAGCAGGTGTTGATCTTCTCCTGCGGAGGCGGGGTTTAGCCACACTATTACATCATAAAGTGGCACATTCCACAAGATGTTGTTTTGACAGATTGGTTTCAATATAAGCTGTTTTTAGACTAGCGAGAAAGTTTAGATATGTCATCAAGGGAATTTTGATTTCTCAGTTCAAGACCCCTTTAAGTAAAATAACATCATACAAAGTAGCATACAGCAGTGTAGTCCAATCAGCTAAATAATGAATCTTTTAAACCCTTTGGTTCTTTTTGGTGACTCAAAAACATAGGAGTGATCAGTGTAGACTGAAAAATGACTCTTAACAGGATCTTTTTAGTGAATCGAACACATGCAGAGCAAACAATGTAGTGTGAATCACAAACAAATGACTCTCTTAAACCAGTTCTTTTGAGTGAATCAAAAACATATGGCACAACCAGTGTAGCCCAATTCACAAACAAGTGAATCTTTTAAAATGGTTATTTTTAGTGAATCTAAACTGGATATTTTTAGTAAATCAAAAACTTGCAGAGCAAACAATGTAGTCTGATTCACAAATAAATGACTCTCTTAAACCAGTTCTTTTTAGTGAATCAAAATGCACAGCACAACCAGTGTAGCCCAATTCACAAACAAATGAATCTTTTAAAATGAAACTTTTATTTTAAGTATATCAACATGCAGAACAATGTAATCTGATTCACAATCAAATGGCTCTTATGAGCTGGGCGTTTTTACGAATCATTGAACTTTCGCCACTCTTTCATGGGAATTTATAACTGAAATATGTGAGTTTATATTTTAATTATTATAATAAGATAAAAATAATGGTTGTGCATAAGAAAAGCAGTTATAAGTGTTCACGGAGCATTTAAATTTTTTTTATGATGCAGTTATTGTATGATAACTGGCATGAATTTTTGTGACGTACAAGATGTACAGCATTAGCTGAGGTGAGAATCACTTTCATATGAATGATCAAATGGAATTAAATCAGAAAATCTGTATCGACACCTCAGGCTTTTATTTACAGTAACTGATAAAGTTTCTGTAATTCACTGGCAACCCATCCTTCCCTTACACACTAAACCCATTTACTGCATATCATTCAATAATATCAGCATAACTGGTCTGGCTCAAACACACATAACCAGCTGACCAAAACACACTAGTCTGCTAAACCCATGTCTACATCCGTGTCCTGTTCTCTAATGACCGAAATCTCTCAGGTCCTGACCTTTTGTTTATGTCCTCCTCCCCGCAGCTGTGACCAGGCCCTACTATGACTTCTTGCTGCGTCAGAAGCACCCAACGCTTCCCACCTCCCTGCCCCAGCAGCAGGTCATCATGTTGGCCGAACCCAAACGCAAGACCTCCAATTTCTGGCACAATATCGGACGCTTGACACCGTTCAAAAAATGAAAGACTCGGTACATTTGCGGTTGTGCCTGGACTTGTGTTTTTAATCCCAGTGTAATGTTTATTTTTATTGTCCTATTGCGAAAGCACTTTATGGGTTGGTTACAATCACGGCATCACTCCCAGACATTGTGGAACCTCGTGGGAGGGCATTCCTGCTCTTACTATTAACGTTGAAAAAGACAGCTACTACTGCTCAACCGCTCCACTTTCCGGCACTAACACGACTACTGCTGCAAGTCATCGTACGGACACGCTTCATCAAAAGAGCCCTGCTTGAAGAGAGGACTTCTTTATATGTTGGTTAATTTATTTTCAAGTTTTCAATGTATGCCAGCTATCCACAGTGCCCTACTACTAGCTTTTGTATGTAATTTGATACTTTTGTGTAACCCATGATGATGTTTCAAGTTTCAAAGGGTTCTGCACAAGATAAAAGTAGACCGTGTTGAGATTTATTACTGTATTAACTTCCTGGAGGCCGTCACTCGAAGTCCGTCGATATCACGTCAGTCTGTGTATGCAACTATCAACTTCTCCCAACTTTCTCCTCATGAAGCCTCTAAAATGAAACTTAGACGACGTCCCATCGGTACTCACCGTTTCAGATGAGTGTTTCATGTACAGTACGTGCTCATTTGATTCTGCTGCCTAATGACTCCCCTGTAACGAACTTCACTTTGAAGTGCCATTCCAAACACAACCTAGTTATTGTGATGGGGGTTGCATGAATTTGCTGTGAAACTCGACATTTTCAACCAAAATAAAATTCTCAATATTCTGTCATTCTGATAGATAATGGTACTGTTAAATTAAAGACTATGTTTGACGGATATGTATGATTATCTTTGACCACAAAACAAAGTATGTTAATAAAAAGCATTTGTAAGTGTAATGAATCTGACATCTGGGGAACAGAAAACTGATGTTTATCATTTTTATTGTTGAAATACTTTCTATTCCAGCTTAATGTGCAAGGACTATAAGAACTATAAGTAGGTTGTATTTCCCAAAAAGCAGCCTAACCATTGTTATTTTAGAATTATTTATATAATTACTATTGCAGTAATTATACTGCAGGACTATTGCAGTGCACTCTTGGCAGGACTTCCAGCCAGTTCTATCAAACCTTTACAATTAATCCAGAACGCGGCAGCAACAGTAGTCTTTAACGAGCCGAAAAGAATGCACGTCACACCTCTGTTTATCAGTTTGCACTGGCTACCAATAGCTGCTTGCATAAAATTCAAGGCATTAATGTTTGCCTACAAAACCACCACTGGCTCTGCACCCCTTTATCTAAATTCATTACTTCAGACTTATGTGCCCTCTAGAAGCTTGCGTTCTGCAAGTGAACGGCGCTTTATTGTGTCATCCCAAAGAAGCACCAAATCACTTTCTCGGACTTTTAAATGAAATGTTCCCTCTTGGTGGAATGACCTGCGCAACTCAATCCGAGCCTTCAAGAATCAGCTAAAAACACATCTCTTCCATCTTTATTTGGTCCTCTAACTCTAGCACTGTCTACTCTCTAAAAAAAAAAAGCTCTAATCTTTTTGTATTCTATCTATTTTTCTTTTTATTTATTATACAATTAAAAAACAAAAAACCCTTGCTACGTGTACTGCGTTGGGCTACCCGAGACTTGTCATTTGCACTTACATATTGTTGCTCTTTTGTTAGTTTTGATTGCTTCTATTGTCCTCTGTGTTACTAAAACACTTTATTTCAGTTAGTTGCCAAGGCAACATTTAGTAGTTTTTAATTTGATTTTTTTTTTTTTTAAGTTTTCATTTTAGTTAACAATAACACAGCTTTTGCACAGACAAGGGAGTGTTTGGAAACGGTTTCCACACACTGTCACTATTTTTGCAGTTCTGGTTCTGTTTGGCGCCACTACAGTGAAATTACACTCCGCACCATTATTAAGAGGTATGTTAGTAGATTTTAGCTGCAGTGTTTACATATCTTCACAAATTGAAAATACTGCCACCCAGTGGTCAAGATTCATGCCAGTGTATCAGTTCACTGTTACTATGGTGGTTTTCAAAATTAGCATCCAGTGTGTGCAGCTTGGTCTGTGACCTTGAAACAAGACAATCATAACAAAATTTTTTTTTTTTTTTTAAGAAAAATGAAAGATCTCAAACTGCACCAACTAGGTTTATATAATATTTATTAGAGCATCATAGCACATTATAGCAAAATCAATTAGTTTAGCTGTAAAAAATTCAGTTGGCACATAAATCTGAATAGTTGGCAATCTTGGACTGCTTTTCGTTACTGTAAGGCTACTATGACGCACCTCAAATAGCAGAGGAGACGTTCACACAACATGACATGGCAGTGTAGAAGACTTTTATATTGCTTCGCGCTACATTAAACTCTGATCTTTCTCTGATCACATTTGGAGAGTTACTCTTGTCAAATCACATCTACAATGTGAATTTTTTTTTGCACTTCTCGCTGACCTTAATTGAGCAGCTCCAAGTAGGTAAATGGCACTTTGCCTTTCTGATTCCCCCTTTGCCCCATCAGCCAATCAGTGTCCATGCCCGGCACACTGCTCACGGTGATCACCTGACGGGGAAATATTTGACCATTAAGACAAATAATAATTCATTTTATGACAATCTGAAATGACATGATGAAGGCCCACCTCATCGGCGAGTAGAGAGAGCTCACTGCTGCTGGCAGCGTCATAGTCGTAGAGCACACGAGCCTTGCGGGTGCCTGAGGTGCTGCGGAGCTCGTTGAGTGCGGGTGAGGTCTGGCTGGGCGGCGGAGCGGGCAGTGAGGCGGCTGGCTGTGCCGTGGGAACTGAGATGCTGGCAGAAGAGCTGCCAGCCTGCTGATTGTTATTAGAGAATGTGGATGGAAAGCTGGAAGAAATATGGAAACAGTTAAAATATAGAAATGCACATATGTATATACATTTATCAAGAAATAAAAAACATTGCTTACATTGCATTTTGACTGTTTGAGAGAACAGATGATTCCATTACGGATGCATTTAGCATAAAACAGAGGATTTGGTGTAAAAAATGCATAAATATTACAAACAAATGCGCAGAGATATAAAAGTGAGCCAACCTTCCCAGCTGTTTCTGCAGATTGACCATGTACTGGTAACACTGGGCATAATATGCAGCTTGAGCGTCCACAAAATCATTCAGACAGCGCAAATGATGAGCCTGATCACAAAGAGGAGAGCACAGCCATCAGCGCATATTACATACATAAAATGTACATGAATGTATACAGCACTGTTTCCCAGAATCTATAATTAGTCACGAATGCATAGTAATCCTAACATATTTAAAGCGCTTTTAAACGTTTGTATTTAAAACCAGTCGGATCTGTTCTGACAAATTCATAGAGTATTTAATTTAGACTGACCCATTAAAATAACAGGCCTATAAGAATAATTGATTAAGGCTGATTTAAAGAATGAGACTTTTGACTGATTCATTAAATGACAGGCTGTTAGAAGTCATTCATCAAGACCGATTAAAAAAATAAGCCTTTTTGACTGATTCATTAAAAGAAGAGGCTCATAAGAGTCATTCATTAAAAGTTATTCAAAGAATGAGTCTTTTGACTGATTCATTAAATGACAGGCCGTTAGAAGTCATTCATCAAGACTGATTAAAAAAATAAGCCTTTTTGACTGATTCATTAAAAGAACAGGTTCATAAGTCATTCATTAAAAGTTATTCAAAGAATGAGTCTTTTGACTGATTCATTAAATTATTGATTCATTAAAAGAACAGGCTCATAAGAACCATTAATTAGAACTGATTCAAAGAATTACCCTTTTGACTCATTCATTAAATTACCAATTTATTAAAAGAACAGGCCCATAAGAAATCATTCATTAGGATGAGTCTTTTGACTGATTCATTAAATGAGTGATTCGTTAAAAGAACAGGCTCATAAAAGTCATTCACTTGTATACTAGTCATGCTATTAGCTTTTGATGAGTGTTTGATGTTATTTTGCAACACCCACCACATTCAATTCAAACTGTAAAAGCTTAAAGGAATAGTTTTGTCATCATTAACTCAACCTCATTTCATTCTAAACCTGTATGACTTTCTTTTTTCTGCTGAACACAAAAGAAGATATTTTAAAGAATGTTGGTAACAAACCGTCTTGGTGATCAAAAAAGGTCATACAGGTTTGGAACAATATGAGGGGGAGTAAATGATGACAGAATTATCCCTTCAACTTGGGTAAAGCATCATTTCTTTTTGCTGTGGTGCTGCAGGAGGAAACACTGCTAGACACAAAGGATGTGTGAGCATACATGTGTGCTGCTGATACCCTCCAGCAGAAGTCTGGTGATCTCGGCCTGCCGGTCAAACTCACTCTGTGCTATCCTCAGTTCTGTCTCTGCCTAAGGGAAACACACACATAATATACATAAAAAAAAAATCACTGTGGCTGACACGCACATATATCCACATCAACAGGCTCAGAATTACATAAACATATTGCCTGAGCTGGTATCTGTGCAAAGTTAATGAGACACAGAGGCAGGTGGGAACTGGGAATATAAACAACTTTGTAGCTCCCTCTGCTGGACACAAGAATGTGTTTGAGTTGTATGCAAGAGCAGATCCTCATTCACGTGGCAGGGTGAGTTCATATCAGACAGCACTATCAGAGCAGGGCAGGTGTTTCCCTGATAAAAGATGTGTTTTCTTCAACAGGCTTTGGGGAGGAAAGACTCAAGCACACTCACCTGCTGCACCTCCTCAGCCCACAGCTGGCCAGCATTCAGAAACAGTAACAAACTCGTCAGGCCAAGCAAAAACATCAACTTAAACCACACAAACCCATCACTACTCACAATCAACAGCTTTCATAACCGTCTAGAGCCGTTATGCAAGTTGAATGGTGTCACCATTCATGCACAGACACATTCACTGGGAGGAACCAAAACAGCGAGCTGTTCACTGTCTACAAGGAATAATGTGAAGCTCGCAACAAAGGGAAGAAGACTTGAATCATCCACTGTCACAACAGGTGTGAGCACATGCAACACTGAAACATGAGCCAAACACATTCCCCTTTAGGTTTACTAAAGTAATGAATATTGCATTCGAAAGTATTTTATACCATTTTGAAACGTATTATAATGCACATTGATATACTTAATCAATATGATCATTTATAATTTATAGCATTATAAAATAAGGATATTAATATAAAAAAGTATTCAAATAAAATCTATACTATTTTGTTTTAATAAAGAACAAAACACTAAAATCAACCGTTTTAAATGCTACAAGTGAATTTAGGCATCACAACATTATAAAGAACAGTATAATAATGGATATTCTTTTTTTTTTGGTAAAAATTACATTTTACAGTGTTATAAAATTATTAGTTATTTAAATATTTTAAAAAAGTGAACGCTGGATGATGTCAAAGGTAATAAACTAATGTAAAATAGGGAGAAATGTTCATCACAAAACACCCAATACTGGCTGATCTGAACAATTAAAAAAAAAAAAAAAATCTAATATTGGATGAAATAAGTAATATTGTGCATCTTTAATACAAATCATCCTGTTAGTTGAGACCACACAGGCACAGATATTCATACATTATCAATAGACAGAAGACAAAAACAATTACGCCAAACACAGTAACTGCATTCTGTTGCCCTCAAAGTTAAATAAATAGCATGCTAAGCACATCTCACAAACTAAGATGCACATTTACCAAATATGAGGTTATCAACGAACACAAAAACACATGCTGAATTAACGCGTCTATTTCTGTTCAGCTGGACAGAAATACAAGCATGTGTTTATCAAAATGTGGTTTTGAACATAAAATGTTCTGCTCACAGAACGATTTTTGACATCTCTCCTAAGATTTGTGAAGGGCAAAAGAGGGCTGATGTTCTATTAGACACAGCAGACAAACCTTTAGCCACCTGACATGCAAGAAGCTGAGCATGTAAGAAAAGTGAGCCACATACTCCTCTCCCAGCGGAGGGCTTGAGTTCAGCTCCTTCAGACGGAGGCAGGCAAGCAGACAGAGAGAGACATAATGAGAGACAACTGGGGAGATAAGAGAGGTTAGAGATTCAAAGACAGCAGCACGCACGCAAAAGGGCATTTAACACAAGCATCATCTCTGTTAGTTACACTGCACTAAGAGCATAAGACAGCCGGCGGCTAGCTTGGGGAAAGATGAAAGACAGCTTTCACCCTTCAGGCTTATCTTCTCTAAATTCATATCTCATCTGAACAAGCTGTAAAACCGAACGTATGGTTAAACTGAAACTGCTGACTGTTACATTCTGTATGTGTGTGTGTGTCTGTAATACTAACTGCAGAGCGAGCATCAGCCACTCTGGCCTTCTTCAGTCTGTTTTTGGCTGCATCCAGATTTAGACGCTTATTCTGAAGCAGTTTGCGTTCTTTCTGTGAAGAAAGAACACAACAACAGAGAAATTAAACAGTTTAAAAGATATTATATAATATAATAAAAAGAAAGCATGTTTAGTGGTATGCTGATCCTCACCAATATGGTTTTAAAATCTCCCTCGATGAAGTTCCTAAAGGGAGTGAGGAAATTAATGGCGGAGCTCTGAATGAGCTCTTTTTCTGCGCTGCCTAACAGCTTCTCAGTCTCCCCACATTTAATGAGAGCACTACCTGCAGCACATCAGAGGACGAGAGGACATTCATCTCAACCCACACACACTGGGAACATTTATCAGCTTGAAATTAAATTGACAGAATATGGAGCTTACAAAGAGTTTATAAACAGCCACACTTCTCAGTTCTTGCAACCTATATACATTACACTAGCTTATATAAAAGACATTTAACATGTTTAAGATTTCTATTTTGAAATAAATGCTGTTCTTTCCATTTGTCAAATAATTCTTAATAGGAAAATGTATCACGGTTTTCACAAAAATAATAAGCAGTTTTCAACATTGATAATAAGAAATGTTTCTTAAGCACCAAAAAAATCTGACTTGAGTAATGGCTGCTGATAATTCAGCTTTGCCATCATAGGAATAAATTACACTTTAAAATATATTCATAACAGTTTTTTTTTAAACTGTAATAATATAGCACAATATTACTGTTTTTTTTCTTCCTGCATTTCGATCAAATAGGCCTAAATGCACCCCTGGTGAGCACAAGAAACTTTTCAAAAACATTAAAAAAAATTCTATTAATAATAAATAATATTACAAGGTAATAATGAAGCTTATAGGTTAACAAAATAAAGAAAAAATAAACAAGCAAACAAACAAACAAACACAAACATGTAAACTAGGGGTGTGCGATATTGACAAAAAATTATATCTCGATATTTTATGGGATTTTATCGATAACGATAATTAGACAATATTTTGCTGAGTGTGTTATTGTGCTGGTACCTCGCAGACGATATATATCGCACACCCCTAATGTAAACATGTATTTGCTAGTGCCAGTGTTTATCCAAACTCAAGTCATATATGTAAGTATATGCTTGGTGTCATTTCAAAATATATTTCTTTAATATAAACTAGGGATGCAGTATCAGTATCGGGCCCGATACTGGTCTCCTGTACTCGTACTCGTTAAAATGCCCCGATACCAAACGCCGATATAGGGGCATTCACTATAAATGTCATTTATTTTTAACCGTAGGCATACACGACTTTCTGGCGAAAGTGAATCTAGCAGCCTGTGTGAAATGCTCTAGGCTGTACTATTCAGCATCAGTACAAATACGTGCACATGTTGTGCGTGTTTTGCTTGCTTGAGTGTTTCTGCATTATTATATGAGTGGCTTTGGAATATAAATCGCAGCACGTTTCAGATGAAAAAACGTGACTTCTATTTCTGAAAATATTCTATAGGATATACAGTGAAACCAAAAATTATTCAGATATAATCATTTTTAGACCAGATATAATTTTTGATATTTTTTTTACTAGTGGGTGCAGGACACTATAGTTCATTTATGTAAGTGAGCAATGTTTAAACGTTAAACCTAGATAAATGTGCGCTGCAGTTTGTGCGGAGAGTGTTTTTTCAGTGGATACTAGGGCTGTGTATCACCAGCAAAGTCACGATACGTATCACGATACAGAGGCCACGATACATATCACGATACAGGGCTGCACTGAATTTCACCTCAGCAGAATTTAGAAAAACTGCTGTTTATTAAACACTGCTTACTATAGTGCCATTTCTAACTATTGGCAGAGCATGC
>NW_015538011.1:846569-853062 GCF_001515605.1 Sinocyclocheilus anshuiensis
ACACACACTCTCTCTCTCTCTCTCTCTCTCTCTCTCTCTCTCTCTCTCTCTCTGTGTGTGTGACGTAAATGAACAGTTGATGAATTACATTTTTCTGAGAATAGATTATTGAAGTGGAGATCGCTACACTGCAAGCTAACCAGTGTTTTCAGAAAGCAAGCGCGTTTATCCACAGTGGAGAGAGCGCGCGTGCACATGGTTGCCAGGTTGACAAAGATAAGTAACACACAGCGAATAGATGACTCACAGACATTATAAATATATCTATAGAAAACTTTAAATTGCTACTTAACGAAATAAAACAAATTGAAAACAAAAACTCTTTCATTATAATCATAATCCGTAAAGATGCACTTCTCTCTAAAGGCGCATCTGAGGAGATGGCGAGTCAGGATCGACAACTTCATCCTTGAGACACCGACTCAGAAAAGGGCTTTGCGGCAAGCTTTAGCCTATTGCGTGCATTTGAACGCAGATCTCTTCAGCTGCGCTGACGGCACACTCGCTCTGCTGCTGCTGCGGGACACTAAACACCGTAGAGCTGCTCTTGACAGTCGCAGTAGCACAGTCTCGTGTTGTTTCCACCAGCGCAAATTGATGGATGTCTAAAATATAAAAATAAGGAGAAGCCTAAAACAGTCCCGATGCCCGGCCCGCGTCTGAACTATGACGGGAAAATTGGCCCGAAGCCCGGCCCTAGGGGCGTAAAAAAGTCGGGGCCCAGGCTGAAATGCAGGCTTAACTATTACTTACTATACTTACGACTTATTTACATATGTAATGAAGTAATCCGAAAGTTATCAGATTACATTACTTTTATATTGTGGTACTTGGATTACGTTAGTGAATACTTTTTTAATGAAGTAATTTGTAACGGAATACATTTTAAAAGTAACCCTCCCAACCCTGACTAGCTGATACTGTCAGGGTCCAGTGTGAGTGGGACGAGATTATGTAATGAGCTTACCGTATGCTGTTCCAGGTCCAAACTCGTGTCCTGAGTCGATCATGCACTCCCCCAGTAACTCGTGGTTGTTGGCACGCATTGGGACTTTTTTGTCCAGCATCTCGTATAAGAACTCCTCCACCCGGACATCTACAAACATCAGACAAATTCAATTAAGACCAGCGAGAGTCAGATGAGACCACATGCATCCTCTTAAGCAACGCCTCTTAACCATAGGCACACATTACTGCTGCATATCAAAAATATCTTACAAACGGTTACTGTGGATCTGTGTGACTGTCAAGGAAAACCTTGAGCCTTCACCTTTATGCTTATATACAAAAATAAAGCAAAGTGTGGTAAAAAAAAACACCAATATGTCACCAAAAAAAAAACAAAACAATAAAGATAGAGATATGTTTCTTTCTTACTGTAAGACAAGCTACGATCATAAATGTAAGATAGAACCCACACTGTTTTCCTGGCTAAACAGCTAAAAATACTCATCATTAGGGCCGGGTCTTAATCCCATTGCAAGGAGCAGTTGGGGAACTGCACACTCTTCTCTTGCAATTAAGTTTACTGTAATAGCGAGATGATTTCACCAACTGTGACCCTGATTTCACTTCCTCTGTACTGGTGATACCAATGAGCATGCATTTTTAGGGTGACTTGCAGTATTGCTGAACTACAGGCTTGTTTAATCATGCATTTCTTCTTACTAGGGTTCGGCTGCAGCAAAACTTCTGTCTGTTTCATGATCTTCTCTGTCCAGTGCTTGGTGGATTCTGCCCGACTCAAAAGGGTCTCTAGATGGGCGTCCAGCTCAGTCTTCTCTGCCTGCCCAAACTTCTCCTCTGTGAACTACATGGATTGCAAACAGATTTGTTGACTGTTCTAACACATGATATTTCAGCATGGCAGTTTATATATTAAAGTTTACACATTCATTTGACATTTTATAGTTGACCTATCAATGTCCACACATACATCTGTGGTCTTAGTTAAAACCAGAAGCTAGTGAGCTGCTGACCTAGACTGCATTTCTGGCCAACATTTGACTTTTCCCCCACAGTTTACATTAATATTAGTGACAATAATAATGATTTTATTTTGTATTTTGAGTAAGAAATAAGTTAACAAAAAATATATAAAACAAATAATAAAATATAAATTACATTTATAAATATAAACGAAAATGCTTATAAAAAAACAACATCAAGTAAAAGCTATCATTACGTAAATTCTTAAAAGATAAGATTAAAAATACCATATGCTGCATTAGTTATTACAGTTGACATACTAACATACACAGCTGATAAACAGACTGTCTTAACAGTCAGTAATGAATATATTTAGCACAAAATAGTTATTAAAGGTGTAGTAACATTGGACAAACTGTCATTGCTACAAATAACTGAACTTTATTTATTACTTCTTAAAGGGATAGCGAACTACATTTTTTAAATGAAAATGCTGTCTCCACCCTCTTATGTTTTAAACAAAAAATTTGAACGAATATGACTTTTTTTCTGTAACACATACACACAAAATTAGGCAGAATGACAGTCTTGGTCACCATTCACTTTCATTTTATGGAGAAAAAAAATGCAAAGCGACTTCGGCTGTCCGTTCATAACAATATGTCTTTGTGCTCCACCGTCACACAGACAGACGAGGGTGGGTAGATTATGACAGAACATTCAATTTGTCTGATCTGTCCCGTTAGTTAACGAAAATAAAACGCAAGTCAACAGTATACTAAACACCTTTAAAGTCATTTCAAGCCATTACCTGCACAGCACGACTGAGGAAAGTGCCCGCGTCCGCTGCTAGTCGTCTAACGTTGAACTCCATGTTTGTGTGTTTATGAATATACTGATATTTCAAACCTTCAGTCTGAACTGAAGCCTGTTAGCAAACACAGATTAGCCTGCTATAGCGATAGCCTCTATCCGCCCGGCAAAAACACAAATGAATTCAGCTCGCTTTGTCGTAATAAGCGCGTAGTCCATGTAAAAACGCGACTGAATATAACTTATGAAAAATAAACGCGTAAAGCTGTGTTAAGACTGTCTGGTGTAGATATTGTGGAGCGTATCTGTCAGTAGTGTAGCAGCTGTCAGGAGTGAGGGAGTGTGTGAAGAGGAAGGACTAACTCAACGATAGCCAACGGATGTGTCTCAAACCGCAGTGTGCTGCCTGCTTAGACAGCAGCTTGGCCATCAAATTTAATCCAAAGTATTAGTTAAAAAAAAATCAATTATAAATCTAAATCAATCCATAGAAATCGATCAACAAATAATAGGAAATAAAATATAATTTGTTTATAAATAATACTTATAACATTATTAATAGGAAAGAATAATATATTAGTGTACTGTGAGAGGTCGAAAAACTCTAATATAAAATCTTATATCTATATAAACAGCTGAGGTTAAACTAAATCGCAACTTAGTCCTAAATATGTCATCATCATTCAAATGAATGACTTTTCCAAAAGAAAATATATATTATAGATTTGTTTTTGTTGTTAGGGAAATTTTATATTAATCAGATCAAATGGAGTAACTCAAACCCAAATTCTGCTCATTTTCAAGCAGCCTTTAAAGTTTATTTTGTAATCGGTAAAGTTTTTAAAAATCAAAAAAGCCCAAAGAACTGTATCTGTGTTAAATGAATTTGTTTGTGATGCCCTTTAACTTTAAGTTCATACTTTGTCGTTTCAATCTATTGTTATAGCTGTTTCTCTATTTGTGCGTGCAAAATGGAAAAATGGTACAATATTTCAAGAACTTGCTGAATATTGTAATTTTGAGAGTTCAATTAAAAAAATAAACTGCTGAGGTTTTCGTAATGCCCACTAGATGGCGCTATCAGTCAGAACAGGTTATTTCTTTTTTGAGTAGTTGATTTTATTTGACCTTTTAATAGTGATAACAAGACAAATACAAAGTGTGTTCCACGGAACGTAAGTTTAATGCCACAATGTATGTAATTTTCTACATGCCATGTTGTGATTTAATAAAACAAAGGTATCAAGTTTTAACTTCATAACATTTCAAGATAAAACATTCATTAATTGTCTCATCAAAATCACAACAGCCATGAAAGTTGATCTGTAGGCAAAACTCAGAAGAACATGCGTGATTTCACATCCATATCCAGTTATCATCCACTTATTTAATTTACATACTAAAAAGTTTAAAGCTGTTGGAGAGTAACAACTTTCTTTGCGAGATCCAACGAAGTGTTGTATCGCAAAGTCTTGCTTTTCCAGGAACTTGGGATTCCTTCAAGTCCAACCTGAAAAAAAACAAGTGTCACAGTATTAGATATTGAAAGCCATTACAAAACTGCAAAAGTAACTGCAGTCATTCTGTCATGTATGTATGACATAATCATCTGATGAAAGATAGGAATGGATTGTTCAGTGAAAGATAAGTGTTCAACGGATAACACAAAAAGAATTTGACCATAATTACATAAAGACTACTTTGTTTTATGGATAGAACAATGTGGTCAAACAGATCAAAAGGTCATGATTCTTGCAGTATCTGAGCGCCAATGCAGGAGCCGATGAAGGAGCTCCTGCTACAGGTGCATCCACCGCAGCTCATGGTGTCCTGGATAGCCTGCTCATAGCCACTGACTGTCAGAACCCCATGCAGCGCTGCCTGGAATGCACCCGGCAAACCTGAGAGACATGATAAAGCTGCTGAAATACCTGTAGGCCACAGGACAGACGTAAAAGAATAATATGTTTTCAGCTGCAAGTAGCTAACCTCAAGTATTTGGAAACACAGTGGGAATGAGCTCTTTGGGTTTCTTGCTCAAATTGTCCTTTACTTGATGAATGTGTCTTAAATTAGAAAAGTAAAACAAAAATACGTTTGATTTCTGATATTAAATGATGTCTTTGTGATATATGCAAAGTTTGGCATGAATCCCAGATAAAGATGATGCATTAGCCAGAGCAATGCAGAGAAAAGTGATATATCCTGCTTCATCTGTGACTAAGGGTGTGTTTAAACTTGTAGTTTGGTTCTCTTTTATATTATTATACATTTACTCAGCGTTCACACTGTCAAAGTTCTTTTTACTCAAACCAAAGCTGCCAAATGTAAACATGCCCTAAGAATCCAGCTCAACAATACTAATAACAATTTAAAGCTGCTTATACCAATTATAGCTTTGTCCAACTCCTGAGGGTTTTTTCTGTTTGTGTCACTGAGTTGTTCCAGCACTGCATCCAAGGCCTTCGGATCAGGACCGTTCAGTATGAAATGCTCCAAGAACCTGAAGAAAAAAGAACTGTTAGCACTGATATTTCCCATATTATTATGGAGATCAATTCATACACCATTTCCATGAACATTCTAATATGTGACCCTGGACCACAAAACCAGTCATAAGGGTACATTTTTTTGAAATTGAGATTTAAACATCATCTGAAATCTGAATAAATAAGCTTTCCATTGATTGATGTATGGTTTGCTAGGATAGGACAATATTTGGCCGAGATACAACTATTTGAAAATCTGGAATCTGAGGGTGCAAAAAAAAAAAAAAAAAAAATTGAGAAAATGGCCTTTAAAGTTGCCCAAATGAAGTTCTTAGCAATGCATAGTACTAATCAAAAATTAAGTTGTGATATATTTACAGTAGGAAATTTACAAAATATCTTTATGGAACATGATCTTTACTTAATGTCCTAATTATTTTTGGCATAAAAGAAAAATCAATAATTTTGACCCATACAATGTATTTTTGGCTATTGCTACAAATATACCCCAGCGATTTAAGACTGGTTTTGTGGTCCAGGGTCCCATTTGTAATATGCCACCTTCTATGTTGGAAACCTGAAAAATAAATAGACCTGTTTCTGAGGCAAACTGTGCTAAGATGTATGTACACATCTCGTGTTGTCAATCATATATTACCAACCTAGCAGCAGCGAGAGTTACTGCCACACATATGCCATTGTTTTGCGTGACACGGGTGGCTTCCTCAACCCTCTCCAACATCTCTGGCTTTCCAGCATAGCATGCTACAATGGGAGCCAGCTTTGCCACTCCATCTATTTGGTTATCAGTTTCACAACCTGAAAAGTGTTACAATAAAGATTTATTTTGTTATGATATATATTAAATGATGCTGCTAAAAATAACATTATTTAGTGTATTGGTGTAATGAAATGTGTTTATGCGGTTTAAGGTTCAAAAAACACATTATTTTCCACATACTGTACATTATTGTTTCTCCTCTATGCCCCGCCTTTCTAAAACGCATCGATTTTTACAAAGCTCATCGGTCTGAAAAGCGAGGTGTGCTCTGATTGGCCAGCTATCCAGAGCATTGTGATTGGCCGAATACCTCAAGCGTGTGACGGAAATGTTATGCCGCTTACCATACTGTGATGCCCTGTCCGGCCAGAGCGACGAGAAAAAAACATTAAAACCCATTATAAACGAGGCATTTGTTGCATCCAGTGGGGACATAATTACGGATTATAATGACTTGTACTGTCTTTTTACACGTTGCGTT
>NW_015538011.1:853202-867590 GCF_001515605.1 Sinocyclocheilus anshuiensis
TTTAGTCTTTGCAACTTTACAGATCTTCTTTATGCACCAAGAGCTTGTAACACTCCAAAGAGAAAGGAAAAATTGAAATCGCATCATATGACCCCTTTAAAATGTTATAATTATATCTTTGAAAAACATTAAAATTAATTTGTATTTGTTAACAATAATGTGGCTACACAAAATATTTAGGAGGATGGTTATCTGACTTAGTCATTCTCAGCAACAGAACTGACAGTACCTGTCTCTGCTTTGCCTGCATTCACATTTTTAATAAAGCTCTTAAGGCTTGCTTGTCTCCAGGGTCCTTCAAGAGGTAGTTGAGGCCTGGGGGCCATATTTGAAACAATACAAACTTCACCATCTGTCTAGGGTCATGAGTCAAAATGACAGACAAACATGCAAATGGTTATAATATACTGTTGAAGAACTATTAAAAAATGTTGAATGAAATATAACTGAAATAAAATACAAATATTACACAAAAAACTTTAACTAAATGAAAGTTTGAAATATTCCCGTCAACTAACTACTTAAAATTAAAATTAAAACTGAAAATGAAAAATACAAATATAAAAAATGAAAGCTTGTATCGTGTGTATATATATATATATATATATATATATATATATATTACAATTGTTTGTAGTATAAAGGATTACCTGAGTTCTCATAGTGCAGAAAAACAAATACATCAAATATTTCAAGAAGAACTACTATAAAAGTAAATAAAGATGAAAAGTTCCAGGTGCAGTGGATTAAATGTACCTCCTTTGTCTCTGTAAGGATCATTGACCCTTATGTGTGTCATATTCAGATCCAGGTCCAAAGAATTTGTAGGTGCGCTGCTTCAAATCTTCCACATTCAGATCTGTTTGAACAAATAAACAAATAACTGAATAATCGACATCCCATTAACCACAACATAGTCAAATAATATGGTGCTATTTACTATATACCATATAGTCAGGTTTTCAAACACACAGTTTCACCTTTCATATTCTTACATACGGGAATGTATCATGTCTTGTATTTTTCACCTCTACACTCAGACAGGGACTCCAGGAGGACGAATGCTTGATCTCCATAGCAGCTCTGCTGTCCAGTGTTCCTCCTGTAGAATGGGTTTGCAGACTCAGGCCGGAATTCAGGCTCAGGACTTTGAGAGAGTAACATGCTCAGCTTCTGCAGGTCATAGACCCAATGGAGCGGTTGTGCTGCAGAATGTACAGTATCAACCAAAAATCTGCATTTGTCAACATTTGATTATATGGTAATCCTACATTACAGTGTCAATGTTTCTTACCTGCTACTATAATTGATTACCATATTAATGATAAACAGTGTGTGATTACATTGCATCTCCACAAAATAATGTCAGGTTATACATGTGCATGTGATTGTCAATGCTTATGTAAATACACAGTAATGTACTGTAACGCCGTGTGCGATGCCAATTCAATTGTGATATATTACAGATGGTGACTATAAATAAGTTTTGCCATATATAAGGCTTTTTGGTATATTTTCTTACTAGTATTCGCAAGTAATGCAAACCTGCAGCATCGGCAACAGCTGATCCAATGATTGCTCCGATAGCCCTGTCAGCAAGAGCAAGAGCCATCTGTGACAAGATAAACAAACCAAGTAACGTTAAGAGAGAAACTATCGTGCTCATATATAGCTTAGAATGCATGTTGTCGGCAACATGCACAACTGAAACTCATACTAATGGTTAATACAGTTTAAAACGAAAGTGTTTCTCACCTTTGAATCTTATATTCTTCAAGCGGAGTCTGAAGTTTACAAGTTACACAGTTTAAAGGGGTCATATGATGCTTTTTTAAAGATCATTATTTTTGAAAGCCCTTGTGTTATGAACTGGATTCCAGTGCTGCTGATTGGATGGAATTAAGCACGTCACAGTGCAATATTGTGTTTTTATGATTTTATAATATTTAAAAAATATTTAGACAATATCGTTTAACTAACTAAATAAAAATGAAGAAAAATTGAATTAATTTTATATATTTGCTACATGCTGCTTTATTAATTTTTTTAATTTTTAATTTTCACTGAAACACACCATGAAATATTACAACTTTTGCTTTCATAAAATTATCTGAAACTTCAAAAAGAAAAAAAAAAAAACCTAATTTTACTGAAGCATTCAAGGTCATTAGTGTATATTTAATATAAGATAAAATAATGAAATATGCACATCTGCATTATTGGAAGAGCACAAGATAACTTCAGTACTGTCTGTGTGCAAGTTATTCGCTCCTAAACTCACTTCTCCGTCACCGTTGAATGATCAGCTCTGGAAAGCCATGTTTAATCCATCTGGAATGCCTCTATTCCCGCCGAAAGGGCTTCTTTCACCTATAAAAAACTAAATCATTGCATTAAACTTATTAAACTATATTATAATTCCGTTGTTGTAGACATTATTAACCCTACGATTGGCAAATAATTTATTTACAGTTTTTACAGAGTAATACAAATGCCTTCAAAGTCAGGATGATATTTAGAAGAGGAAGGAGAGATATCTGCAAGAGGTTTAAATTAATAAGACCTATTATAGTTTGCGACAAGTCAAAACTAACGGAAAAGGAAGAGCATCTACTATGGTGAAGACTTGGTCCTTAATATTCATGAGATGAACCTTCGCCACTGGATCAACAACGTACCGTCAACTATTAATGAATATTCATAAGCTAAGACTTCGCCATTGGATTACGAGGCCACGCCGCCGCACTCCTCAATTAGTATAAAACCTTTGCCGTACTAGAATTCGTAACTCCGCTGGTGGGGCTTTATAGGTCTGACCACGGATAAACCCAAATTAGTGCGCACGAGTCTCAGTTTTGGCAACTAAGAGCGCACGCTCAAAAAGAAGAAGAAGAAGAAGAAAAGAAAAAAATAAACCGCGGATGCCAAACGCAAGGTGTGCGCTCTGCTTCGGCTGTTTCTGCATCTTATAGCTTCATTCAACTGTGTCAGATTTATCTCACAGTTATTTAATTTTATACGCGCATTATGGAGTATTGGAGGCAGTGCAGCTTGTGGCTGATCAATTGTAAAGTTTTGCCCCGGAGTCATCGGGTCACGGCGGATTCGGCGCAGGTTTTTGATTTGGCCCAAACTCTTCGGGATGGGGTGCTTCTGTGCCAGCTGCTGAACAATCTCAGACCCGACACCATTAACCTGAAAGAGATCAATCTCAGACCACAGATGTCACAGGTGAACGCAAACAATAGACATTCTGTCATTTTATTATGAACGTATATGAATTTCTGTAATAACTTTGTATTTTTTATAATGTACTGCAGTTGCGGAAACACTAACCTACTGACATACAGTAACTTTCGTCTTCATGGCATATATGAGCAGTATATGAATATCTATTTCAATACATTTATTTGACCAACATATACAACATATTTTGATATTTTTGTAAGTTGTAAGTCATTTAAGGCTTTATAGTACTAGCCAGTGCCATAGTACTACAAGTGGCCCCAGTGCCAGTGGCAGAATACACTTCTCTTCACAAAGGACTCAGTGGTAGATATACACAGCTCTCTTTGTATATGGCATCATTCAGTCAGTCTGCAAAACTCTCAACAAACTGAGTAAACACTGAACTAATGAAACATCGATTTTTAATGTACATCATGTTTTGGTAGGGACCCAAAAGTCATCCAGATGAATGTTCTGTCTGATTCGCTGCTGTGTGTAAGTAAGTGTTTAGGGCTGAGAAGTCTCAGGCAGTTTGCCCAGGCCCAAACAACTCTTCTCAGATGCCCCCGTTTCACTCCAGTGACCTGGTCAAATCCGACTGTGATCTGACTGATTTTTAAACTCACAAATCCACCCTTCTGGATTGATGAGACACAGTCAGTCTCCATCAGACAACGGAAAAGAGCAATTTTCAGCAACACACCTTGTTGCGTTAACTGGCATTCCTGTCACTTATCTGACTCATATAAATGGTGAATTTTGATAAGTGTGGTTTTTGTGCTTTGGAATGGGTTCATGTTCATTTAAATACACAATTGTGGAATAATGATGTTAAATTATTTAAATTAAATTCAGTCATGACAATAGACTTATAGTAGAGGGAAGTTAAAAGCAACCTCTTGTCATTTTCTTTTTTTAAAGTTGATCTGTTGTGCTCTTGTATGGTAAGAAAAATGCAGAAGCAGAAATATCGTTGATATTGGCAATATCTTATTAGGTATTTATTAGGCAATAGAGTCTGTTTGTAATTATTTGGAAATCTCATTTCCTCATCTACTAAAGGGAAAAGCCTTAATGATTCCACTAATTTGTCTCTCTCAAGGCTACGTTTCCACAGAAGATTCTCATGATATCCTCAAAATGCTTTGTCCTGGCTACACATTTGCATTTTACATTTCGTTTTGTAATCTTTTACATTGTGTTTGCCCCAAAAAATTAATATGTACAAGTGGTGTGCAAAAACAAAAAAACCTTTAAAAACGTTAACAGAATCTTTTTTTTTTTGCTTTATTAGTTCCTCTGCTTGAAGAATATTCGTACATTCTTGTCTGCATGCTGCGAAGGTTTTGGGATGAAGAAGAGTGAATTGTTTGATGCCTTCGATCTCTTTGATGTCCGTGATTTTGGAAAGGTAATGGAAAAAAAAAATACAAATTTCAAGAATCTTTTATTGGTAGTTTCAGAAGGAGCAAATAGCAAATAGCAAATTATTTAAAAAATGTGTTAATATTTCTTATAATTTTTTACTCCATAACAATAATGTGCACCATGGGCTATAATCATAATTAATTTATAAATGTATAAATAAATAAACATTATAAATTAATGATTAATACAGTTTATTTGTTAATATATTAATAAGTTATGATTTTATTTTGAAATTGATTTTGAAATTTGAAATTGATCGTACTATAAGAATTACTTGTGAAATAATGCGGACTGTTAATGAGACTAACTAAAAAAACATTGTTTGCTGAATATGAATATGGGTCAGACAGTATGTATTGATGGGGGGTGATACCACAGACCAGAGAAACTGAGAATCTAATCTACAGTTCTGCAGTCTTAATTCTGTAAAATTATGATCTGTATTATTGTATTAACCATGGCCAAAGAATAATAGATTCACTCTGCTTGTGCTCGCAGACACTTGTAAATGCCTGGCTGATGTGGTTGTGGTCTGGCCTCTGAAGGTCACCTGTAATCAATAGCTCATTTATTTCCCCAACCTCTTAATGTACAACCTTGTTCTGAATGTTTGGACTGTCTTTGTCTGGCAGTGTAATATAATAATTCCCTGAGCCACAGGAGTAACCTACTCCAGTAGCTTCCTCCTGGCATTTCTCTTCCTAGCAAGCTCAGTGGCTGAAGGTCTAGCCTCATGTGGGGTTAAACATAAAGCGAAGCGTCCTTTGTGCTGTGAGGGACTGCACTGTTTTTACAGAGGGGTTCAGCCATTGTTTGTCTGTACTCATAGGACACATCTGCAGCCATGCAGAATCATTAGCACAGCCCTCTAGGGCTGAACTATACACTCCTGAAAGAGCTGAAGAGCTGTTCAAACACTCCCACTGCACAGTTTTTGAAGGCTTATGGCTGAGGGCATGTGCGCATGTTGTTAATGGTTCTGAGGAGTGTCATTTGTTCAGTATATATCTGGATAACTTGGTGTTTTATGCAGTCATGTGTAAAATAAAGTAGTAGTTAATGTTGAAGTTGATCAAAATGATGTATGTCCAACTAAGTAAAAGTACAAAGTTAGCAACTCGACTAATTTAACAACATTTTTCAGTAGCATGAAATTTTGAATAATGAGGAGGACATTTTATAGAGGACCTTATAGAAGACCCCAGCAGTCCTCCATCACAGATGCCAGGGCAGTTTCTTTGATTTTATTTCTATTTATTGACACTACTTTTCAAAAGTTTTGGGTCAGTATGATGAAGAAGAAAAAAAGAAAGAAAAAAAAAGTTAATACTTTTATTCAGCAAGGATGCATTAATAAATTGATCATATTAAAATATAGTTGTTGTTAATGATAATAATAATAGGAATAACAAGAACAATAATAAACTTTATTTTTGTAGTACTTTTAAAAGTTGCACCTCAAAGTACTTTAAAAAAAAGTTAAAGTTAAAATACATTGAAATACAAAAAACAATGCATCAAAAGAAGAAGATGAATTTAAGAAGAATATAAATTAAAATAAAAAACAGTTACAAAGTAATCATATAAAAGCTACTCTGGAAACGTGAGTTTTAAGAGAAGATTTAAAAACACTAAAAGATTCAGCATGCCTAATATCAGTATAATATCATTAATATTATAATATATAATGTATTATATAGAATATTAAAATATAGTTATTAATAATAAGGTTATGATAAGGTAGTAAGACACTGATGACTAGAGTAATGGCTGCTGAAAATCCAGCTGTTTCACAGCAATAAACAACATTTTAAAATATATTCAAATAGAAAACAGTTATTTAGTTAAATTAGTTTTAATCGTTTACTGTGTTTTTTGCTCAACACATGCAGCCTGGGTGAACATAAAAGATTTTCAAAAACATTTAAAAATCCGTCTTGCCTATACATACAGATAACTTACAAATAATAATAAAAAAACTTTTAAGTGATTTTTAAGTAAGTTTTAGATACTGCCGGCTAACTATGCTCGCAACACTGACCAAAACAGTGAAGCAGTTACACAATTGCAAGAAGTGTTAACATTGCTTCACTTCACACAACAGTTTCAGTCTGCAGTTGTTGTTTTTTGCCCCATTTCTCAAGGTTTAAGTTAATCCTTCTCAATAATCTTTGCCCGGCCGCAATCTACTAACATGAGTTTGTCTTGTAAGTATGCATGTTACATTCACATCCATTAAATCTGCTTTAAATGAAATTATGAAGTAATGATATGAAATACAGCTCCGATTTGGCACAGATTTGGAGTAATGTGCTCATTTTACAATTAAGTAAAAGAATCTTTATAAAACTGACACTTCAGACTCTGATTGGATGATTTGCATTTGCATTGATTCAAAGCCTTTGTAAAATGCTGGAAAAACATGCCAAGTTGCATACTTTGCCCAGCAACCATACATAGCCTAATATTGGTACTAAATTAAATAAAATACAACTGTTTATTACAATAGTTAGTTATAATAAATGTAGCTCTGTATTGAACGTTAGTCTTTTTTTTTTCATTATATTGACGTTG
The DNA here is from genome assembly GCF_001515605.1 of Sinocyclocheilus anshuiensis. NCBI lineage: Eukaryota > Metazoa > Chordata > Actinopteri > Cypriniformes > Cyprinidae > Sinocyclocheilus > Sinocyclocheilus anshuiensis. The sequence goes on from NW_015538011.1 coordinate 860,433, forward strand.
TTGTTGTTTTATAAAAGCAATGACCCGCAAGAGTCTCTGCGCTGCAGTGATTTTACCATTCGTAAGAGTGTTGTAGATACTCCACTTTACATGGTGCCTTAAATTACTATTAAATATGGCCTCTCATTGCTTATTTTTTTCTTAAAGTAGTTTCTCATGGAGTCACGCAGGTGTGAATGCATCTGAACATAGCTGATGGTTGCTTGTGCTCTCATGAAGACCGCACATTCGTTTGGAGGTTGCATTTTAACCTTTTCTCACCTTTCATCTTCGTGTGCTGTTTCCTTAGAGACTCCACGGCACATGCGGTCCTATGCACGTGTAGTTGTTTCAGTCACCTCATTTGACAATAGAGATATGGATTTACTACATGCCTTCCAGGCATTCTATTATTATTAGGTTACTGGGGTAGTATATTGACAACCATATCAGATCAATAGGTGGTGGGAGTTTTGTCTTCACAATCCTAAAGCAATAGTGATTTACTGACAGGATTTATTATGAACTGCTTTTATTTGCATCACATATGATTTGAATAAATACATTTAGAATGAAAAACTATCACCGAGTACAGATATTTTTGATTGTTTGTTGTGTTTTTGTTTGTCTAATCAATATGCACGTAGTGCATTGAATGGATTGTTTTTGTACTTTTTTTGACCGTATTATTTAGCTGACATTTATAATCATGGTCCTGTCCCTGCAAATTTCCCAAATCCCTGCCAGGCTAAGAGTCAAGACCTCACTCAGATTAAACAGTGCTGTGTTTTCAACTTGCCTCTCATGAACATATTAAACCAAAGAAGCACAGGAAACCTTTAAAAAAATGGTAAGGTGACAAGACAGGAGGGATGAGAGATGATGGTTGCATGTCCGAAACACTTGCAGTTCTTTACGACTAAAATGTTAAATTAAAATAACTCTTGGCATGATGCATCATGGGATGCTTTTTAACAGTATTAAAGCAGTTTGCATGTCTGCTGTTTTTCGTTCACTATCTAGTCTAACATGTCCAATACAAATCATTAAAATGTTAGTTTTATAAAGAACCTGTAGCTTGAACAATAGATAATAGCAATGCCAAGGTCAAGAATTTGGGATCCATGGGCTGATAAAATATACACCTTGAATGCAATGAAAGTCTCTTTGGGGGAAAATAAGTGTCTTCAAATGCATAAATGCAATGTAAATGAAAAGAAATTCATTTGTAGGCACAATTTTTATTGTTTCAAAGCTAATTTTAGTCATTTAAAGACGATTTCCATCAAGTTTGTGACTGGTTGTTTATATTGAGAGAAAATAAAACTAAACTAAAGAAAGTCTTACACATTCACACTTAGTTTCGGAATTGAAATGTATGAATGCACAGTCTATTGAGATTCAGAATGAAAAGCTCTCCTCTGCTGCGCTGCTTTATGGTGAAATTGAAATTCTGCTGCGGTCTGACTGTAAAGCTGCAAAAGCTGTGACCTGCAGCTGCCATCTTAGCTTTATGCTGTATAGGTGACCTTTTTTAATGTTCTTGTACAGAACTTCAAAGATGTTATTCCTAAATGCAGGTTATATTACTAAAAATGAAACCAATCTGATTTTATTCCTTCGAAGAGTTTGTGGACCAGATACTAGGGAAATGTATTTAGCTAAATTTGTTACTCAGGGATAGCTCCACAGAATGCTGCCTGTGAAAGAGTTAAAATGCTCAAACATTTATGAGGTTTAGGATGCATGAAGTGAGAATGAAAGTAGATGACAACACCTCTGTTTGGTTGTAGTGGCATAAACAAAAATAACTTTCTAAAGGAAGCAGGGTTGGTTTTCAACAGGTGTTCTGAAGCACGATTCACAGACCTAAATGGCATGCTATCATCCCGATCTGTCTATTGTAAGTGTATTTGTGTTGCATGCATTTGTGTTACCATATGTCAGTCTGTACACATCTGTGTGTGTGCATGAGTGTAAATGTGAGAAAGCAAGCCCACATCGCACAAGCTTGGCATCGCAAGACCACTTCCTCTCCAGAGAGTGTGATGCCTCTCTAATAACATCACTTTTCATATGTAGACTATAACAGGAATCACTTCTATGGTTTTTGTTGAGTATTAAATCAACAGAAATTCCACCTTCAATACCAACAACTTGCATTGCATCACTAAACAATTTAAAACGTGACATACACTGTGAAGGTTGGCCTGAAATGATCAATGATATTGATAAAAGCAAAGATTAAAGATGCGCATACAGTATGTCCAAATGTTGCCATCTGACATCTTTTAAAGTTGAGGAACATCAGGACAAGCTGCTTGTCTGGCATTTTCTTGGAGAGGATGTCCTGAATTGTTCGTTTTCATAAATACATAATACCTATTTGTCTCAATAGACCAGAGAAACATGCTGAAAATCACAATGACTACAGTTAAGATAAAGGTCTATACTGTAGGTAGACCAAAAACTTAAACCGGCCGACACACATTTCTAATTTGCAAACGAACAGCCTGCTTTTTTCTTTCCAGGTCATTGACACCCTATCAAAACTCTCTCATACATCTTTTGCACAACAGAAAGCCATCAGGTGAGTTTGCATTTACAATGCAAGAAAAAAAATCAGTTGTACACATTAAAAATCGTCTTATTCTCTGGTTCTGTACTGATTTCACAGGTCATTTCCCACGGAGGAAAGCACTGAAAATGAAGACATATATATCCATTTGGCAGATCTTATTGAGTAAGTATGAAGCTCTCTTAACCTAATTGGGCAGTTGTTTAATTGGAAGCAATGAGATATTAGTTTTCAAATGAAACTCATTAACACTTGCGGTTTCAGTCACCCACGTATATGTTCATGTTTTGTTTCGGAAGAACAATTCATATTTTCAGTATTGTATGAGATCCATTACCTGCTTAGGCGTTGTGTGGGAGGAATGCGAATGGCTAATTAATAGTAGGCTAAGTGTGAAAACAGGAAGTTACACAGGATGTTCTGTAGAAATAGAGCCATGTGTACAGCAGCGCACTGATCTATTGTAATTAAAAAAATCTGACCGCTTTGACCAGAACTGTTGTGTAATCATACTGTGTTCATATTTTTATAGTAATTGTGAAGTCCTAATCTGAATGTGTTTTGTGTGAACAGTGAGGAGCTGGAGGAATATATTTATGACCCCGTGTACGGAGACGTAGAGGGAGGAGAGGTGTATGAGGATCTGATGAGGACAGAGGCTGCTGCGTCTCAAGCGGTACTCAAATGACTCAATACCACACACACACACACAAACTCTCCTAATGCATCAACGTGTTGATTTCCTTTGCAAAACACCTACTCCTACTCCAACCAGAAATATGGTAGCTTTTTCGTAAGTATCTTTATGAGTAAATTCACTGTAATCACGAAAAGCACCAGAAAAAATAACAACCAAAACAAAACTTGTGACTTTAAAGGGGTCATATGATGCTGCTAAAGCGGTACTCAAATGACTCAATACCACACACACACACACAAACTCTCCTAATGCATCAACGTGTTGATTTCCTTTGCAAAACACCTACTCCTACTCCAACCAGAAATATGGTAGCTTTTTCGTAAGTATCTTTATGAGTAAATTCACTGTAATCACGAAAAGCACCAGAAAAAATAACAACCAAAACAAAACTTGTGACTTTAAAGGGGTCATATGATGCTGCTAAAAAGAACATTATTTTGTGTATTTCAAGCCCCGGCTTAGTGTGCGCTGAGGCCAGGATAGAGTGAGCTGAGGCCGGCTAGCGTGAGCCAAAGCCCCGGCTTAGCGTGCGCTGAGGCCGGGATAGAGTGAGCTGAGGCGAATTGAAATCGCATCATATGACCCCTTTAAGACTTTATTAGGTTGTGTTTTTAAAGCAATTTTTTTGGCTGGCTGGCTGGCTGTAGACTGAATAAGTTAGTTGTGTTGACAGAAACAGGCCGAGGTGGACATCAGAAGCTGCTGTCTTTTAGAGATCAAACAGACAGAAGCCAAATACACTGAGACCCTGGAGACAATTGAGAAGGTGAGATTCACATTCTCAGGATGGAGTATTTGATCATACCGTGCTTCACATCTAGTGAAGGACAGCTGCTCCGCTGTTGCCACGCAATGTAGGATATAACTTTCCTACATTGAGCTAAAATACATTTTATTTCTGTCTTAACAGTACTTTGTGATTCCACTGATAAAATTCATCTCCGCAACAGAAATTGAAAAGATTTTCATCAATATACCAGTGAGTGACATTGACCACAATGTTTCTAAATAATAAAAAAAAAGTCTAACATTTCCACCAAATGTAAAATATTTTATATTATTTTATATATTTATATATATTTGTGCTTCTCAGGACCTGGTTAAAATTCACAAAAGCCTGTTGGCTGAGATTCAAGACTCTGTTCAAAATAAAAATGCAGAAAACCTCCACCAAATCTTCATTATTTACAAAGACAGGTACTGTACAAAACCATCACATTCAGGAATATAACTATCTTCATTTTATTTTCCAGTAAAAACATCTAAACATTACACACACACACACACACACACACACACACACATTTTTGTCCAAAAAAATCTGCAAAAATGTCAACAATTCTGTGTTTTTCTGTCAATATGGGGTGCTGTGTGTACATTAATGAGGAAAAAAAATTAACTTAAATGATTTTAGCAAATGGCTGCAATATAACAAAGAGTGAAAAATTTAAGGGGGTCTGAATACTTTCCGTACCCACTGTATATATATTACTTTTACTTATAAATATAACATTATTTATAAATATAACATTATATATTATATACTGTTTTATACCATACTATATTAATTACACACACACGCACACGCACACGCACACGCACACACACACACACACACGTTGGCATACAATTACATTTATATTTCTTACCACAGTGGCGTCATTTTAAGTGTAAACCTCACAAAATTTAGTTTGGACAAAATGGTAATCAAATTATCCAATATTTTATTGATTGATTGATTTATTTTGTTACATTTTGTGTGAATTTTATGTTTTTTAAAACAGCAATTATATTGAAGAAAAACAAATTAAACATACAAGGGGTGACAGATTTTTGTTTATAATCAAATTTTGTGGAAATCTGCTGAGCTTTCATTGAATTTCTGCAGGACTAGTTAATATTTAATATTTCTCGAATCATATTACTAAGCATTGCTGATGTGTGTGTTTTTTGCTAACATTTGCCGTCTGCTTTAGGCTTCTACTTTATGGAAAATACTGCGGTCATGTAGAATCAGCCATTTCTCTCTTAGACTTCATCTGTAAGGACAACGAAGGCGTTCGACTGAAACTAGAGGTTCAAAAACACTGTTTCATTTTCTGTCATATTTATAATATTTCATTTTCATTTCATAATCATAATATTTATAATGTGCTTTTCCCTTACTCAAAGAGCTAAAAGATAATTTCCTTTTGAGGTTTTGTAGAGCCTTCTGTTTTCCAGATTCAGTTTATTTTGTGTTGCAGGAATGTTCGAAGAGAGCCAACAATGGGAAATTCACTTTGAGAGACTTACTTGTGGTTCCCATGCAGCGAGTGCTGAAATACCCACTACTGCTTCAGGTACAGTAACATACACACTATTAACATTGTATATTGTCCTCTTTTAACACTTTGAACAAAGCATATCACATTTTTGCTGAGCTTGAAATGACCCTGGTTGAATGTCTTACTGATATGTACCACATGGGGGAGCCATCTGGCTAGTTTTCTCTTATTTTCTGACAATGACGCTACATGAGCTTAATTTGTCATTACTGCTGTAGGAAAGGTTTACTCTTCTGTTTTGTTCAGAGAACAAAATTCAGATGAAGTACAGCTTATTCAAATCAATACTAAAGGTCATTATATTAAAGTCAATATGAAACCGTAGTCACAACTTTTACATCCATAATTTGATGCATTTCTGAGCATTACAGGATATCCAAATAAATGTAGGGTGGTACTTGATTTTATCCATTGGGAATTGAGTTTAAGAAAGTGATCTATATATTACAGATGTAGGAGGAGAGTTAAAGATTATGAAGACAAATATTTGAAGATAAAAACACGCATCCATGAATTGTGCACAATGGCTTAGAAAATGTATTAACCGAATAAATAGGGCCAGTTTTGATTTCAAGTTGACTTTAACTGAAGAACCTTTTTGCAATGTTTTGCCAACTGACAGATGATAAGTAACTTACTTTATAAGGTGTAAATGTTGTTAAATAGTAAAGTTATGAAATCTGGCAGGATAGGGTAGATTCTGAAGCCATCTGGTCAAATTTGAGGTCAGTCTCTCAAACCCTCTAGCAGCACTAGTAGCGTACATTTGAACCATATTGAACAGAATGGTCTAGAATAAAATACTTTTTACTCTCATTCCTTGGGACTTACCAAGATCAATGTACCTGGTGGATTTGAGATTCCATCCAACTAGATTTAGAACAGGAAGTGAGTCTGTGTCTTGGCATATTGATGTATTTTAAAGGGATAGTTCACCCAAAATTTTTATAATTTACACGCCATTATATCATTCCAAACCTGTATGGCTTGATTTTTTTTTTCTGTGGAATACAAAAGACATTTAAAAAAAAAAGTTTTCCCCCCTCTCCATAAAGTGAAATTCCTCACCCAAGGCCCAATGGTGTTTGGTCTTTTCTTACTTTCAAATTATATTATTTTGTGTTACAAAATAATTAAATTTGTAAATATATATGCTCATAACCGTTTAACTACTTTTCCTAAAATGACCACCAGAGGTGCTATGACCAAACAAATCTACTCAACCTCAATAACAGTTTCAAGAAAGAAACCGAATTGTATCACACAAACAACCTAGACTGATTAACTTGATTGCAAACCATGTAAAAAGATCCCCAATAGTTACAAGCTTACATAGCAAGTCTTTCTAGATGATTTTACTGTTAAAGTCACTTTATACCTATATGTAATATAATCATCAAAGTTACTGCACTAGTCCATGCTAAAGTTTTGTAGGCGCGAGGTCCTTCACCACAGGACAGAGAAGACATGAGGACAGAAGTGAGTGCACAAGTGTTAGAGACGGCCTGACACACACACACACACACACACACACACACACACGTTTACTTAGCTATCTAAATGGGGACATTCCA